>NC_136945.1:21702733-21732733 GCF_949987615.1 Pollachius pollachius | reverse complement strand
TACTCCAAATGTTGGGACATATTTTCACTTCTGATAAGTGCTACTTATATCAGTCGTGGAACGAAGTACAGATTGGATTTTAAGGAGCCATGATTTCCCACCGATGCTGCAAATAAAGATGTTCAATGAAGAAAATAAAAAGGACTGCAGTGAAATTAAGGGGATATTGCTGTTCTTCTGTTTCTTCTCATCATCGATTTCCTCTGCAGGGAAGTTTCTCGTTAAACCAGGGGTTTGGAAAGCATCCAGTGTATGGCAGCGGCGGTTTCCATCCGCACAATGCTAGCTGTGCCCTGACATATTGGGAGATTAAAAACTTCTACCTTACATAGGTTACCTTGACGCCAGGGAGTCACTTGTCCATATCCTCTTGACAAGCCACCGAGGGGAAGGACATGATGCACCTATGAAATCAGTGCACGTTTCCTGCCAAACTGTACAGATAATTTTCTCGCCTCAGGGTTTTCTTACCCTTTTGGATGAGATAGAAATAAATGTGCTGTGTCTTACATATCTGTATGGGGTTGTTGGGGTGCCCCAACAAAAGGTTGGGTGCCACCGATCAAGACTCAGCAAAGATGATTTCTCCTGTTCCACAGGAAGCCGGCAGCCACAACAGCCTTTATCCAATGCCAAAGTGTCGTCTGGTTTGGGGCCCACGAGCAAAACACCTCAAGGCGCCGTGACTGTGTCAGCCGGCCTTTGGTCAGTCGACCGCGTCGGCCAGAATGCCGACGCGGTCGACTCTCGAGGGGGATGACGGCGGGAATGGTGAATTAGTGTTAAGTCACAAAACCATCTGCTCCCTGCTTGGGAGATATCCCACGCTGCATCCCTCGTGGGGTTTGCAGCGTAGAGCTAATTAGAAGGGACACAAATTAGCTCCCGCAGATGGGAACCGCCGTGGGAGAAGCTATGGTTTGAACCGACGTGGGGGGAAATCTTTAGTATTTGAATTCTTCGATTATTCATTATTTCAATCTTTTTTGTAATAAATCGGACCTCTAGAAGCCATTTCTTGCTTGAATTGAAAATGTTAATTCCCAAAAAGATTGTTACTTGGGAAACAAGCAGGAGAAGGGGTTGTTTGTGGGGAAAGACGTTTCGCTAAGGCCCAAACACCAGATGCAGAGCCCAGGCTAGCAGACGTCTGGGAGTGGATGCCATCCAAGCGCAGCCAGCACGTTGGCGGACACCAGCCCGCTCCAGCAGCCTACACCATTGGCATATCCCGGCAAAAACCACCCAGACCAATTGAGAAGCTGGCCGCGAGGCGACACAAGATTTCACAAACACTCAAGCGCCTCAAACGATGAAGAGAACAAAACCAAAGGAGCGGAGCCCCCAGCTCCCCTGGGTTATCCTCGGGGGAGGAACCGGCCTCGAATTCAAACCGAACACGTCGACTTGTCAAAGAAGACGGTCATCGGTCAGTAGGTCTGTTGCATACCGGAGCTCTCTGGTGGGATAACAATGGTGATATTTCATTGATTATCACACAGACGGTCTCTTTCTTTGTTGAACCACCCCCCCCCTCCCCCAGGGGAGAGTCAGTGTGCGCAGTAAACAGTGTTTCGCAGTTGGCTGAAACACCGATTATTGTAGAGCTGGATGTTTTTTGTTGTGGTGGCTGTACAGGAAATCCCCCAAAAACCTTCAAAATACAAGAGACTGGCCCTGTCTTTGTGTCGTTGTATCGCCCAAACCCTGATATCGATCCCATGTAATTCCAAGAGTGGATTCCTTTGTTTCCTTATTGACCAATTAGTATCTTTGCCATGATCAGTTATCGCTTATCGGTTAAATAAATCGATATTTCTCATTGCAACACAAAATAGTCAGTCATGTAAACTTAAATGTCCTAGCTCTGATTAATAACGTACGTCTTATCGTATACGTATGATTTACGTATTCACGTTTACATATAAATATGTTTACATGTGCATACCTCTCATATCCCAGTGTTCCTTCCACCAGTCACAATAAATCGACTGCCTTTTCTTTGTAAGACAGATTGAAAATACATGGATGGCACGGTTAAATATGTAGGCAGAGTGACACACTGATGAAGCACCAACACACTCTCAGAACAAACAGACATTAGATGAGACATTTCTGAACCAAAGATGGACGATACTTTGTCTGCCAAACCACAACAAGGCGATTAATGTTAGCCCTGAGGCTAGTCACACATAACATCTTGTATGCGTGTATGAGAAATCCTAGGTTTTTGTGTATGTGTGTGTGTGTAAGTGAGAATTGATGTATGTGTTTGATTGTGTGTATGTTTGTGTGTGTAAGAGAGTACCTATTGTTTGTGTGTGTTTTTATGTGTGTGTGTGTGTGTGTAAGAAAGTTCCTCAAACACCTCACACAGATTACCTCACACACAAAAACACATGTATTTATGTGTGCGTGTATGTCTGAGTGAGTATGTGGGTGTGTGTAAACAACAGGTGCCTACCAAACTGACTGGAGGCAATACGGTAGACCTACAACCAATCAGAGCATCAGAACATGTGACACACCAGCAGCCTTCCTTCTTCATCGCATATGGAAATGCCTCAACAACACCCCATAGGTCACACCCCTTCACAGTCATCCAATCAAACCTGCCCCTTATTAGATGAATGGTTGTGATTGGCCCGACCCGGTCTGCTGGATGCATCTGCCAGATCAAATAGAAGTAGAGCTCCCAGCCTTCTCTGGTTCACAGGCTAAGTCTCTCGGTGAGCATCCAGCCAGCGCTGCGGCAGTGTGGCCGAGCCTTCCGCAGGTCCAACATACGCTTGTGTTAACACATGCTAATTGCTGTCACTGTTCGTGTCCATTTCCATGAAATACTTATCAGATGAGAATAGACTATTTGCCACGCTTTGGTGTGTGTGTGTGTGTGTGTGTGTGTGTGTGTGTGATGGTGTGTGTTTGATGGTGTGTGTGTGATGGTCTTTATGATGGTTTATGCGGTGACAGGTGTGTGATCCCATGTGTCTGATGGTTTATTTGGTGTCAGGTCTGTGTCTGTGTGTGTCTGTGTGTGTGTAATGGATTGTGTGTGCGGGTCTGTGTGTATGATGTTGTGTGTGCATGTGTGTATCATGTTGTTAGTGTGTGTGTGTGTGTGTGTATGTATGATCGTGTTAGTTTGTGTTTATGATGGTGTTAGTGTGTATGTGTATGCTTGTGTTAGTGTGTGTCTATGATAGTGTCTGTGTGTGGTTGTGTATGATGTGTGCGTGTGTGTGTGTGTGTGTGTGTGATGGTGTTCGTGTGTGTGTATGTATGATTGTGTTAGTGTGTGTGGTGGTGGTGGTGAGGGATGGATTAATAGATGGTTTACAGAGGAGCAGGAACCAGTGTGGCTCTGCATGGGGTAAAGTCTCCAGGCTTCCTGTGAACAACAGCAGGATTTCTGTCTCCACAAATAGCATGCAGGGGGTGGATCAGTGGCCAGTGATAGGTGTGTGTGTGCTTAAATCCTATTATACGCGTGCCTAACTCGATTTATTTTATTCCTTAAACATTTGTTATTTGCTCACATTCATTTTGGGGCCGTTTCAGGTCAATTACCCCTGTCTGGGGATACTACTACTACCACTACTTCTACTCTCTATAACACAAATAATTGCTTTTGAAATTTGCGTGAAGGGAGTGTGCGTGTGGGCGGTTAAGATGAAAATGTGCAAAAAACGAAACACCTGTTTGCATCTGTTGCGGTCTACCTGGATGGCTGCCCGTGCTGACTCGTCCTGAAGCCTTCTGGGTTTGGTATTTTCAATAACTTTGTAAGAAGAAAGAAGAAAACTGAAAAAAAGCCCTCATATTGTGTACAGTGTGTGTGAAGTCATGGCAATGACAGAAACGGGCGGAGTAAACCTGCAACTTACTTGAAGCTTGCTTCACAGCATAAGTTGTCATGTTAACTCAACTGGTTTCACACGATTACATTTACATTTAGGGCATTTAGCAGACGACAAAGGGACTTACAATGGTGTCAAAGTACATTTCACACCACTTTTGTCTATAACTTGATCTGAAAATGTGGGATGGAATTTTTCTCAAAATGTTTGGCCAACATTGGAAAGGCAAATACTCCTTAAAATATTATCAAATCAAAATGAGGCCCTCATTAATAAGCCGGATGTGATCCTTCAGTGTTTGATGATGTTCTGATGGAGGGCTCGTCAGCGACGCTGGAAGCTGTGACAGCCATTGTTCTTCCACACTGCTACTTATTGCGCGAAGAGTTATGGCGCTTGTCAGCAAGTCCCCCCCGCTTCCCCTCAGAGTTCCCCCTCGGAGACCAGAACGGTGTTGCCGCTCAGAAGGTGTTAATTATGCTTTGTCCCATATGGCGCGGAATAAAGAAGGGAGCTCTCCCATCGTAACTGTCAACGCTACTTGGATTATGAGCTCTAATGTTACGGAAAATATCTTCAGACAACACGTCTACGTCGTAAACTGTCCTTCATTGAGCTCGGTTTGAGTTCTTTGTTTGATTCTTTGTTGAATTTGTCTTTGAAGGATTCGGCCACTTCGCTAAGACACAGGTTTATTGTTGGTATTTTATTTGTCAAGATGTAAATCAGCCATGTTTTTCCTTTCTGAGGTGTAGGCATGTTCCTAAACCGGCCAGTTGGCAACATTATTATTATTATTATTATTATTATTATTATTATTATTATTATTATTATTATTATTATTATTATTATTATTATTATTATTATTATTATTATTATTATTATTATTATTATTATTATTATTATTATTATTATTATTATTTTACCCCAGCCCTAACCCTGAAGAAGTGATTGGTTCCCCGATGGTATGAATGTTAACGTGTGACAGACAGGCTAACATGTTTCAAATTTAGCCTAAGAATACAAAGGCCCAAAAAAGAGGACAAAGGAAAATAGAAAAGGCTTAGCCAACCTGTCAGTTTGTTGAAATGCTAAGTTAAGAGCCCGCCGCTAGGGATGCTCTTGAGATCTTTGTTTGGCTGGGGCATGTTCATTTTTTAATAGCATATTGATTGGATTAATCTCTGAAATAGCTTCACTTTAGTCTATTTTGGGAGGACATCTATTATGAAGCCTTCAACATTGCAGTGGTTTTCCAGTAGATTTATGTTTTCAACAGAGGCCAAAGGTCGGATCAGTTTGACGTTTTTGTCGTCCATATCCACATTATGCCACTACATGTGCACTTTGCCAATACATTTTCATTTAATACCGTTGAGTTATTACAGCCCACGTGCTATTGACGAAGCGCTGCTGTCATTTAGAGGCAGAACAGATCAATGGGCCCTTCACACTCTGTAGGGTTTAAGGCCATTTGGTGTGGTATGACACACCAACGCCACAACCTTTTCCAACTGATGAATCGCACGCGCTGCAACAACGCTTGGCTCTGGCTTGCCGTCATTGGCTGATTTTTTCGGTGTTGTTTTCACAAGGTTTGATCATCACAAAATCTGACAGATGAGTTCTCAGAGGGAATGTTTTGGCTCTACTTCCAACCCCACCGCGAGCAAGCCGATTGGCAATCTATTTTGAGCAACAAGCAAGGCCCGCGCCCGCCTGTGGAAATCTATCGCTGCCCAGCCAAGGCCACCCGGATATCGATTGTGGAACCAAACTTGAATACCTGGATGGATCCAGATCTGGTTTGAAAAGGCTACAGTGACGGTGAGGCTGTCTGTCTTATGCAACAGAGGAGGTTAACAAACCTCTTCACATGTGCAGCACTTGCCTGAAACAAGCCTAAACGCATATTTATTGAAGAAAATGGGAAAGGTGGTAGAAGAAAGGATGGACGACTGAATGTTAGAGGATGGATGGAGGAAAAAACGGATGCCAGAAACATTGAAATATGATATTGATTGATGTATTGTTTCACCATTGTTTCACCAAGACAAGACTCAATGACGACAAGTGATGGAAGATGGAAGATGAAATCTTAGTTCCTGAGTTATCATAGTTAAGACACTAATGTAACTTGTCCCATGAGTGACATTGCTGACATACAGCTGCGTAACTCTAGACATGAACACAGTCCAACCTGGAACCTTTTCTGCCTCGGGTCCAAACCAGGTCCACTTCTCAGCCCTGGGGCTCTTTATGTGTGGGTTACTGGGGCTAGACAACAAAAGCATATTCGTATTCTGAACCGGTGTATGAATGAATAGAAGTAACAATATCAAAACACTTTCCGAATCAGAATTGCTTTTATTACATCTTATTGTATACAAGAGTAAAAGTCTCAGCAGCCAAATAGCAGCAACAATACAATATAAAGTAAATAGATAGGTAAAAATAAAAATATGTAAAAATAAGTAACAGGAGTGTGAAGCGATAAAGTGGTAGTGAAACCAGCCATGATTGATTCTAGTGAAAAATGCAGTGCAGAGCAAAAATGTTGTGCAATAACAGAAAAATGCTTTTTTTAAATAGTCTATTGTTGTATATATATGTATGTACAGTATATGGCTGGACAATCCATTCTCCCTCCTCCTGCTGTCATTATTTAATGTGGTTTAGTCTGGGAGGATAACCGAAGTGTGGCTCTGCCTCACTTCATTAGGCCGCGTTCTGAGTGAATTAAACAGCAGAACCGACGGCAGCTGGCCAGCAGGGCGTCGGGCGAGGGGAAGGACGACCAGCCCAGGAGGATCCTATGCTCCTGTTACAGTTCTAATGGGCCATGGACACACACTCACTTAATGTGCTCAAGCACTAATGGACCAATCCACGCACGCACGCCCACACACGCGCACACCACACACACACACACACACACACACACGCAGACACACAGACACACACACACACCTTCTTTAGTGATGTATTGATTTATGCTACAAATTGTACGCACACACACAAACCCTGACTCTCTATTGCCACTGTCTCTCTTCCTCTGTCTCTCCCTCAACCCCCCCTCTCTCTCTCTCCCTCTCTTATTTTATCTCTCTTATTCTCTCTCTCCCTCCCTTATTCTCTCTCTCCCTTTCTTATTCTATCTCTCTTATTCTCTCTCTCCCTCTCTTATTCTCTCTCTCCCTGTCTTTTACTGTCTTTCCCTCTCTTATTTTCTCTCTCCCTCTCTTTTACTATCCCTCGCTCTCTTTTTATCTCTCTTCCTTTCTTATTCTCTCTCTCCCTCCCTTATTCTCTCTCTCCCTCCCTTATTCTCTCTCTTCCGCTCTTATTCTCTCTCTCCCTCTCTCATTCTCTCTTCCGCTCATTTTCTCTCTTCCTCCCCCCTCTCTCTCCCTCCCTTATTCCCTCTCTCCCTCCCTTATTCTCTCTCTCCCTCCCTTATTCCCTCTCTCCCTCCCTTATTCTCTCTCTCCCTCTCTCATTCTCTCTCTCATCCGTTTCCGTCCGGCCCTTTTTTCCATGAGTATTTCCAACAGAAAAACAAGGAGCACCCATACAACCGAACCATGATGTGGGTCTTTACTCTGGTCTCAGAGGAGCAGGTCCATGTCTCTGCCTGGTGTTTGGCTCCAGGTGTTGTGTTGGGCTGTACTCCACGCCCAACCGGTCCTGCAGGGTGAATGGACAAAAGTACAGAGAAGGGGTTGAGGTAATGCAGCAGAAATACACATTCACCCGGTTCTACGCTGGGAATCATGTGCTGGAATGACCCCACTCCTTGGCCGTACCTATACCCCGTGTTAATGTTTAATTCCCTCATGGGGATTGATTTGTTTGTCTGGCTGTGTTTTTTTTTTTGTTATTTATTCATTTGTTTGTGTATTCATGAGGTTAGAAACCCAATGCATGTGCAGAGACAGACGGCATAAGCCAGTTTATTCATGAAATGGAGAAATATTTAAAACTAGAGTAAACAATACAGAGAATTTAATCTTTGATAAATTGTCCGGCAAATCCGGTTTTGTGGCTAGTTATCTATTTAATAATAGTTTTGCTTTTTTTCCTTTCCATCAAATGTTTTCCATTGTAATGTTTTCCATTGATATCTTGTGTTAGTTCATGTTCGCTAAATAAACAACTGGAAACATAAATTTTATATCCACGGTTCCCACCGGCCATGGCCTTCTTGCAGCAATCAGTGTGCATAGAGGTGCTACTGGCACTCTCTGCCGAGAATTAATCTCTTTTTCTAGTGTTTGTTTGCATATGAGGCGGTCCACAAAAGGTCTTGATTACGATTTATTTGAACACCTAATGTCAGCAACAACTGTCCTCGGGGCAAAACCTGACCCCTTCCTGCTCCTCAATGGAAACAAACACACTATAGAAATAACGGCTTTATACTGAGTCAGGCCCGTTTTAAATTGTAACTTTGTCACCTTTAGTGCTTTCCTGTATAATAATAAAAAAAATAAAGTAAACTTGCAAACGTTATTCGTTTTTCATGAGTTTGATCAAAGCGAGCGTTTTGAAGGTCCTCTTCTCTACAGTCTTGCGGTAGGGTGATGGGAAGCCTCCGTTGTTCAGCCCCGCGCCGGGGTCACGTCCATCACTCAGCCGGGCGCTCTGCATAACTCCCAGTCGACGCGTCGGGGACTCTAACAAACACTGAGGATCCCTCTCCGTCATGTTGATCGCCCCGGACATAAAAAGTAACACCAGGGGCACGGCCGTCAATCAACAGAGCCCGGCCTCTCTCAGAGGAAATATTCATAACAGCGGGAGACTTTGATCGATTTAAACCGTAATAGAATAGAAAAGACTTTAACAGATATGAACAGTAGCAGCATACAAGATGTCCTAACATGTACAAACAGCAACAGGACACTTGTACCGTCAACTTCGTGTGTGGGGAGGTAAAAAGATAAACAGTTTCTTTCTACCTTATCTAGAAAAAGAGAACACTCCAAGATGTATCAATCCCCCGCTTAATTATTATGACACATAATCAGACCCCTTCGCCATAAATGCTAGTCTTATTTTATAATATATAGCTTCTGTCGTGGGGGCAAAGGCTAAATAGGTAGTCCAATTATTTCTTCAATCTGAAGACGTCCTTTAATACCATTGCCAGTAATCACGCTGACGGTTGGTTTAACCAGGGAAAGATGGGGCGCTATTTCTTTATTTTTTCCGCAAATTGGTTCTTTACAGACCTCCACGGACAGGGCAAAGTCAATTCTGTGATTTATTTTTCGGTATAAAGTCAGTATTTTTCAAAAGGTATTAAATGAACAGGGCAGGACAGGACACAAATTTAAGACCAGGGAAGAACAAACGTCAAACTTTTTTTTTATCCATTGAAGGCAAGGCAAGTTTGTTTATCAAAAGCTGTTTAAACACAAGGCCATTTATTCACATATCTTTCCATTCACCTATCGTTCTGTTGGCCCGGGAAACCGCAATATTTCTTTTTAAATAAACTGTGAATTTCAACATTAAAAACCAAAAGCAGCAAGCCATTTCCTCCAGGACAATGTGGAAGATATTGGAGAGAACTCATATGTTGCGTTAATTCATCCACGCTTCCTCCCACTCCCGAGGAAGCTGTGAAATTGACTTCATAGAAGCATAAAGGGAGGGGGGATTAAGTGATGTGTTGTTGCAGGTGAAGGCTGGAGATACTGTGCAGCTAACCACAGTGCCTGTGACTGGTCCCTCCCACATCTGCTCGATGCAGGGGAATTGATTAGCAAAGAATTTAACAATTGTTTTTCAATGCAATAAGCTGCGGTCGCTCTAAGCTGTTTATAAAACTCCTCTCCACGTTTATGGATTACTTGTTGAAGGCGTTTGCGGGGAAGCGACGCAACCACGAAGACATGAGCAAAATCGTTTTTGTATGGTGGAAAAAAACCTCGGTTTCATGTGCATTTTACAGTTCTACCACAGACACTGTTTTGGTTTAAACGTATTTGAATATTTTCCCTATAAAACACTATAAATTCAAAGACTTTTTTGCATCGTGATTGTGAATTATGAAAAGAAACCCATCCACCCATGTCTCAACCATCCACAAAAGGCTTGCTGAATCGTTCTGGGAAAATATCACTTTGAACAAGATTGTAATTTTGTTAAGAACTACGGAACCAGCAAACATTGGCTCGTGGCTCGCGACAGCAGGAAGAGAAGACAATTCTGAGACTTCTATAACGTCCCCTTCTTTGGCATCATTACATTTTACATATTTAGCACATTGACCAAAGTTCAGTCGCATTGTAAATTGACATTGTCATTGAATCAGCTCCAAGACGAATGAATGAACCAACTACATCTGATTTGATTTATTTATTAAAGCTTAGACCACAAGGGTCAAATGTGGGGCTTGGACCACAAAAATCATTAACTTAAGTGTTGTTGTTAATACCCTCACACACACAATCAACACACTTCCGGTTATTCACTGTGACAAGTTTAGTACATTGACCTTTGACCCTAGGAATAATTACCGCCAATGAATTTAATACCTTTCGTGCAGCTTGTGCAGTCGTTTGTTATTAAACACTTTTTAGGTCATCCCTTATTCCCAGAATATGCGTCTTCTTTTTTACCTCATAGATTTCCATCAAAATCTCCCATTTATTTTCCAAGGACGGCTCTGTGGGCTTGAGATGGACTCTTCAAACACCGACTCCACGCCATCACCAAAACCACTACCCCAAGAACCAGCTCCCCCCCCCCCCCCACACTTCCCCCCCCACCACCACCACCACCTCCACCACCCTGATCCGGTCTTTGTTGGTTTGGTAGGAACTGACACCCTGCACTGGCATGGCAGTAATGATTTCTCTGAGCAGCACAGCACGGTTTAGTGGCTGACAAAAGCGCTAGTCTGATCTCTTTATTGTACCATTGTACATTAACTCCAACTAGCCTCTCTCTCTTTCTTTCTTGAGCTGTTTCTCCCCTATCTCGCTCTCTCAATTCCATCGCTTCGCTGATCTTTTTTTCGGACTCTCTCTTAATCTCTTTCTATATCTGTCTCTGTCTGTCCTCTCCCTCTCTTTTCTGTATCCAACTCTCTTTCTGTCCGTCTGTCTGTATGTCTCCCTCTCTGTCTTTCTATTGTGTCTGAATGTATGTCTCTCTCTGGGTCTGTCTTCTCTCTCTGACTGTCAAATTTTTCTGTCTTTCTATGTGCATGTCTCTCTCTCTCTGTCTAACGTGTATGTTTGTCTGTCTGTATGTATGAGGTCTGTCTCCTGGGTGTCTATCTCTCTGTTTGACCTCTCTCTCTGACCTCTCTCTCTCTGTCTAACAAGTCCACCAGGCGCGTCGTTAGACCTGGGCATTCGAGGCTATAGCCCCGGATCTTTTGGGAATAGCCCCGGATCACTTTGCCGTCAATAAAAACAAAACAACAACATAATGAGAAAAATAGCCTCGTAGAGTTTACTTCTTTGTGGTTGCATTATCAGCAGCCAAAGATGCTACATATGGTGCATCTATGGTGCATATATGGGCAGATTTAGAATAATTTGTTGCAAAATGTTGCAAATTCAACGTCGGTATTCTTTCTTCTCTATGCATAGCGCATCTTGTCGATATTCCTGTTTCGTGCTGCTAGCCTTTTATTGAGATCAGAGAGTGTTGAGATGGACAGTAATAAAATATCTTTGGTAAGATGGATATAAGAAGAGAGACCCACAGTGAATTCAACCCGGTCCACTTGACATCGGGTAGTTGCATGACAGTGGTATCGTAAAACTTCAATAGCCCGGGCTTTTATTTGTTTCTATCACTGAACTTTCGAACAAAACTCTTGCTCAGCAAAGATGGGAAATACTATCAAATGTATTACTTAAACCAGTATGAATATTACCGTACATGTTTACCAGGTAATCGAATAACGCCTGCACGCATGCACACACACACGCACACGCACACACACGCACGCACACACGCACGCACGCACACACACACACGCACGCACGCACGCACACACACACACACACACACACACACACACACACACACACACACACACACACACACACACACACACACACACACACACACACACACACACACACACACACACACACACACACAGGCCTCTAGTATGCGGCGAGCTGGGGCTCTCATGTTCCCCCCTGCGGTGTATTCCTTGTCCGCATCCCCTGCCATCCAGTTGTCATACGATTCATGCAGACTGGCTTTGAACGGCTGATTCCATGCGTGTGCCGGGTTTTCCCGCTGATGTGGCGAAGCTGTATATGCTGTTGAGAGCTTAAATAAATGGACTATATAAGTTGACTATGAACAATTATTGAAGTTTAACATTTTGTTCAGCAAATTTGACAACTGACAGATACAATATTGTAGCCAGGGAAAACCGCAAAATTCGGACTTGTACATTTATGGGCAGATTTAGAATCATTTGTTGCAAATTGTTGCAAATTTGATTCTCTATGCATAGCGCATCACGTCGATATTGCTGTTTAGTGCTGCTCTAGTTTGCACAGATTCAGGAGTCCCGCAGAGTGAATTCAACCCGGTCCACTTGACATCGGGTAGGCGCATGACAGTGTTTATTTGGCAACAGACTTTTCTAATGTCTTATTTTGGCTGCTGGTGCGTGTGGTGCACTTTCCCATCCTTAACGTAAACATTAATCTACTCAGTAGGCCTGCCCCGATGTGAGCCAGACATGACGATTGGTCTTTCCTTTACTTCTCAAAATACGTTACAATTGCATGCTCATCAGCCGATTTTCAAGTTTTCTCGGGGGAGAAACCCCTGAACCCCCGGTTTAAAAGGACTAACTTCTGGGCTACAGCCCTGAATGTGTTCAATTGCTAGCGACGCTCCTGAAGTCTGCTATCTGCATATGTCTCTCTCTCTGTTTTTCCTCTCTCTCACTGTCTAACGTGGCTGTCTGTCTGTGTGTATTTCTCTCTGTTTGTCTTCTCTCTCTCTCTAACATGTCTGTCAGTCTGTATGTATGTCTCTCTCTGTTTGTCCTGTCTCTCTGTATTTATGTTGTCTGTCAGTTTGCATGTTTCTCTCTCTGTTTGTCCTCTCTCTCTGACTGTCTAACGTGTCTGTCTGTATGAATGTCTCTCTCTCTCCTCTCCTATACCTCTTCCTGGCTCCCTCTGTTCTGCCTTCTTCTTCTGTGGTTCTAAACAAGGGGATTCGGAGACGTACTTCATTTACTTCTCCGTGGTTTCGATCAGCCAGAACACTTTTCTTCCCCTCTTCGTTTCCCCGTCTTCGTCTTCATCGTGTGACTCATCTCGTTTCCCTGTTCTCCTTCTCTGTGGCGGGTCACGTATTACACCACAGGACCATGTGATCGCTCATGATGGAAGACTTGTTGTTTTCCCCCCTACTGGGCAAGTCCCTGATTCCTCTCATTTTCCTTACACTGTTTTATTCTAGTTGGGAATGGACCATTTGGAAAGAGAGAAATCAATTGCCTAATTATTTTGAAATGGCAAATGATGTTTATCCACTGGAAGAGTGGAAAGACTTTTCTGTCATTTGTATTCATCTCAACGCAAATGTGGAAAAACAAATCGGGAACGTTTCGGTTCGATTTTCTCGCCTGCATAGAAACTGCCGGAAATTAACTGCAATGCTCCTCAGACTGCCACCATAAAATGTGAGCAGCATGGGATCATGAAAACTAAAAACCTATATAATTTGTGACTAATCTTTTACGAATTATTGCTTTTTTTATCTATGGAAAAATCTTGTTCGGTGTGCCAGGTTTCTTTAGTTTCTCGTGTTTGAAGTTTGGATTCATCGCATAATGTCATCGCCTAGAATTCTGCTCCGTCTCTTTGCCTCACTCTCCCCTTCTTCTCTCTCTCTCTCTCTCTCTCTCTCTCTCCCTCCCTTAAGGGGAGAGAAGCCCCTCTCTCTCTCCTCCAGTGCGTATTAACCGGCCCGCTAAGTTGACGTGCCAGATGTGCCCGGCTACGAGTCACAGCCAATTCCTCCTCCTCTTTACTAAATCCTACTGACCTCCTGTTGTACTGCAGACCTGCCAGTGGGGGCGCTGTGGGGAGTTTCAGCCTTGGGTTTGTTACACAAGATTTATATCCCAGGCATACCACAGGGAATGTGCGGGTGTGCTTTTGTGTTTGTTCGTGTGTGCTTGTGTGTGTGTGTGTGTGTGTGTATCTGTGTTTGTTTGTGTGTGTGTTTTTGCATGTGCATTTGCGTGTGTGTGTGTTTGTTCGTGTTCATGCATGTGTGCTTTGTGGCTATGTGCCTATATGGCTATGTGCGTACACGTCAATTTCAAAGTAATATGCACAAGCGGCGTCTGCAGCTGGGACTCCCGGCTGCTGTTAGTGTTGTGTTATTTTCTTTCCAGAGTGGCGCACATCTCCCTTTGTGCGGGCCACAGCTTGACCCCTCACGCAACAGAGGAGACTAGTCGGTGGACAGGAACCGCGGGAGACGAAACAGCCTCGGCGCTCGCTTTATAAGCGTGGGGGGAGGGGGGGGGGGGGGCAGTGAATCAAAGCTCTGATCTGAGAGGCGTAAAGCAGGGGTAGGAAGAGAAACACAGGAACACAAACACTCTTAAGAGCTCACTGGGTGAACGGAGGGCTGCGTGTGCGGATGGATTTATACACACGTGATGAGTGGATGAATCAATGCTATGATGGACAGATGTGGGGAGGGGTTTGGGGTGTGCATACCTGGAAGACAGACAGAGAGACAGACTGCCTCTCCTGCCAGCTGAAGCCTTGCATGTATGCGATGAACGTGGGCTTTGGGAGCATATACATTACACACGCATGCTGCTTTTCATGAAGATATTAATCATGTTACTTGATATCAGTGTCCACCTTTCCTGGGCCTCTACTGTGACCCTCTGCTGATGTGGCATCCCCACATGCACTTTAATTATGGTTTAATCTGACTGAGGCAGACATACCATAATACTCTGGGTGATTCCATGGAGCCTTAGTTACCTCGGACCCAAACTGAGCGACCTTTCCAGCGACCTGCTGCAGCTCTGGATTATTATCATTAACCTGATTGTCTCAAAACGCTGGAGAACATAATTATATGGAGTGGATGTGTGTGTGTGTGTGTGTGAAATGCACATTTTTCTGCATTATGTGATGAGCGTTTATAGTCACTAGTGTGTTTGGGTGTCGTTCTGCTTTCGAGTGTCAACCTCTTTCAAACCCAGGAACCAAAGATCCATAAATATAAAATATATACGGATATATATATATATATATATATATATATATATATATATGTATATATATATTTATATATATACATGTGTGTGTGTATATATATATATATATATCCACCAATCTTCTAATTTTTGGATCTTTAGTTCCTGGGTTCATCCAGTGACGTTAGAGTTTTTGTGTTATCGTGTATATATCAAGTATTTGTGTTAAACATATATAGATAGATATTTATACATATCTCATTAGGTAGAGCACAGGTAATAGGGACTGCAGCCGCAAACACGAAAGCAATTCTGGAAGCATTTGTTTGCTGGTGAAGCTCTGGGTTATCACTCAACGTTTTTTTGACGCCATCCTGTGAATCAGATCATTTCCCATCGCTAAGAATAGAGACTGCAAACTGTGTTGCAAACAGTAGCTGTTTCAAGTATGTTCTGCTATTTGTGTGTCTTTGGATTCACACAACTATCGATATTATTATTATTATGTGTGTGTGTGTGTGTCTGTGTGTGTTTTTTTGTGTCTGTCTGTGTTTGTGTGAGTGTTCGAGGGGGGAGGATGGGTATTAATGGTGCTTTTATTGATGCACGCACACACACATGCGCACACACACAAATCCTCAACTAATTACCTCTTTGCGGTCCAATATTAATAGGCGTAAAGCCCATTACACAACATGCAACATACATACAGAGCGGTGTCTGTCCTCCCTTCATCTCTCAGACATGCCGGCGGAGAACAATGTTGTGATTCCCGGAGTATATGGCCCTAGCAGATTGTGCTGGCGAGCTCTCATCTTTTAATTACTTCATTTAATTACTTCCTGCATACTGAATAGCAATCAGATAGGTGAAGGAGATCACATGCACTCCCTGTCGTGATTCCAGTCGCAAGGGCGTCCATTTAGCATATTTCCTCGTCTGGTTCAGTCTGTTTTTTCTGTCTCTGTCTGTCTGTCTGCGTGTCTCCGTCTGCATGTCTGTCTTATACACAAGCACCCTCACCACATTCACAAACATCTCTTTCGCCTCCACCTCTACCAACACTACCTGCAACCAAACATTCCCTCTCTCCCTTTCTCTTCTTCCCCCCCTCTCTCTCTCTCTCTCGCTCTCTCTCTCTCTCTCCCTCCCTCCCTCTCTCTCTCTCTCCCCCTCTCTCTCTCTCTCTCTCTCTCTCTCTCTCAGGTTTATTCATTTTGATCAATTAATTTACTCATGCGTGTGCCTGTTATCATGCCTAAGTCTTTGCGTTCGTCCCTCCAACCATCAATCTCCATCCATTGATCCATTCATCTTTAATTAATAATTTAATTAATTCCTCGTCCTTTCCTTATCTTCTTTGAGTTCATGATCCTTTATTGTCACATGACAGCTTCACTATCTTTACCATACAACTTTCACTTCTGCCTCTCTCTCTCTCTCTCTCTCTCTCTCTCTCTCTCTCCCTCTCTCTCCCTCTCTTTCTGTCTCCCTGTGTCTCTCTCAATTTCTTTCTCTCTCTCTCTTCCTGCTCTGCCCTTCTCTTTCCATGCCTCACTAATTAATTTTCCTCCCTCAGTCGTGATGTGTTGACTCCCCTTATTTTCCTCCTCCTCTCCCTCCTCCTCCTCCTCCTCCTCCTCCTCATCCTCATTCCATCCTTCCATGACACACCAGCTCTTTCTCTTCTCCATCTCTCTCCCTCAAAGCTCGCCATCTCGTCTCCCGGTGTGCTGGGTTGTGCTGTCCTCTGGGTTGGGTGATGATGACGATGATGAGTGTTGATTCATTAAGGCGACGAGGCGGTAGGGAGCGACCTGGTTCTCCGTAAAGCAGTGTCTAACGAACAGGCTCTGTTGAGGCCCGTCCCCGGCAAATACTCTGCGGGGTTCCCGGAGAAAACACAGGCACTAAAGTAAACAAGTCTCTGAGCTTTAATGCTAAAACGCGGCGGTTTGCCTCCTCACAGTTCGGCTCCCTACCGTCCTACCGTCCTCGGTTCCTAGCCCTTCCCTCCCCATGCGTGTGTTAGCAGCTGTTGCTGTCGCGTAGGAGACCTCCCTCAGCGCAGAGCCCACAGCAGACGCACACGGGAAGAACTTCTGGGGAAGGACACTGCTTTCACTCATTCTCTCTCGCTCTCTCGCTCTCTCTCTCTCTCTCTCTCCAACTCTATCTCCCTCTCTTTCTGTCTCCCTGTGTGTCTCTCTCTCTCGCTCTCTCTCTCTCGCTCTCGCTCTCTCTCTCTCTCTCCCACTCTCTCCCTCTCTTTCTGTCTCCCTGTGTGTGTGTCTCTCTCTCTCTCTCTCTCTCCCTCTCTTTCTGTCTCCCTGTGTGTGTCTCTCTCTCTCTCTCGCTCTCATTCTCGCTCTCGCTCTCTCTCTCTCTCCCACTCTCTCTCCCTCTCTTTCTGTCTCCCTGTGTGTCTCTCTCTCTCTCTCTCTCTCTCTCTCTCTCTCTCTCTCTCTCTCTCTCTTCAATTCAATTCAAAAAAGCTTTATTGCCATGAGAAATATACATTTGCATTGCCAAAGCAAGTGAACAATAAAGTAAACAGCGTTATAAAATAAAAGAAAAAGAAAAAAAATAATAATTTAAAAAAACCTATACGTGCTGGACCAAAAAATAAAAAAAGTAAAAAGGTCAGGTATATAGTATAATATATAATATAATAAGTATAAACTGTTAAATACAAAATATCTTTACATATCAAATTATTGATTAAGCAATTTTTGTGTGAAGAGTGAGTCCAGGGGGATGAGTCTATGGGGACTTTGAGATGCTGCGTTCCCACATTGTTGTATTTCTCCCAACAGGTATGGCAGTTTGTGAGCATCTGGAGTGCCTTTGAAGTCCTTGCATGCCTTTGTAATCTGTGGGAAGTGTGTATTCCTGATGTCTTCATATAACTGGCAGGAAGTCAGGAAGTGCAGTTCTGTCTCTAGTTGGTTGTGTGTGCAGTGGGAGCACAGTCTGTCTTCTCTTGGGAGACAGGTCTGTCTGTGGCGTCCCTTCTCGATGGCCAGGCTGTGTTCGCTGAGTCTGTATCTGGTCAAGGATTTCCTCAGTTTTGGGTCGGTCACGGTGATCAGGTATTCTGCCACGGTGTAGTCTCTGTTAAGGGACAAATAGCATACCAATTTACTCTGGTTTTTGGTGGACTCTTTCCAATGTGCCAAATACTTTTCCTTTTTTTTCTTATAATTTGGTTTTTGCCTGATGTGTTGGTTGTTGTGTGTTGGACAGATTCCCAGGACATGCTGGCTAAGTGGACACTTTTCTGGGTTTAACTTTCTGTGGGTAAGAGCCTTGTTGTGGAGTGTGTTGCTGTCGCTTTCCTTAAGGTGGTTATACAATTTTAGGGCTCTCTTCTGAATTTTAATAACAATTGGATATCGTCCTGATTCTGCTCTGCATGCATTATTTTTTGTGTCTTTCTTTGGACTTTTAGTATTGATTTGCAGATTTCTGCATGACGAGTTTCAATTTGATGTTTGTCCAATTTTATAAAAACTTGGTTGGTGAGTGGGCCCCAGACTTCACTGCCGTAGATTTCTCTCTCTCTCTCTCCCTCTCTCTCTCTCTCTCTCTCTCTCTCTGTGGGGGCTGCAGAGAGTGTCTCAGCAGCATGTGTTGATAACTCAACATGTTGTCGTCGTTCCACGCACACAAAGCGTCTTTCTGATAAAGTTCTAGACTCTTCATCACCGCAGCCCCCTGTTCCTGGCAGTGATCATGTGGGATTTGTTTTTCACTTGTGGCTGAATGGAGTCTTTGTGTCTCCGTGTTCTGTGGAGGCCTGTGTCTGTTTACAGTGGGATCGCTTTGTCCTGATGGAGACAATGAAACTCATTCAGAAATACTCCATTCACTCATCATTACTTTGGTTTGGGTCGAGGATGTACGGTTGTCTTGTTGTGGCAATAGATCTTTCGGGGGGTAAAAGAGGGAAGTGAGGTATTTTCATCCGAGTATTAATATAATCTTTTTCATTAAGAACATTTTATCATCCAATCCTTGCAGTGCGGTTGCAAAGGTTTGGACCCTTGGATTAAAGGGGTCCATTATTGAAACATCTTCACTGGAGCTCTGCCTCCTGTGACAAAGTGCTTAAATTGTACAGCTTCACCTCCTGCAGTCTACCCCCCCCCCCCCCCCCCCCCCCCCCCCCACACACACACACACACACACACACACACCCTCCAGGGCTAAAGGGAGCAGTTCAAGTGGAATCAATTAAAGTGTAAGTGAACCCCCCTGTTTCAGCTCCAATCCAAAATGTTTTTGACTCAGAGTTCTAGGGAGGAATGGGGGGGGGGGGGTTATCCCCATGGTTACGACCCACGCAAGCTTTGTGATGTCTTATTCAAAGCCAGAACCTAGTCTGGGTTTCTGCTTAGCTTCTCAGGAAATCTTGGTTTCGCCTGGTTAATCTTAAGGAAACACATTCTACACGCAAACACACACTGATGATCCATTAATAGCATCATTCAGTGGATTTAAAGTCTTATTTCTTTATTGCACAACCTGTTTAACCCCATATGAACCTCATCTTAGCAAGCAGTCGTTAGCTGCTTTGTTATCATTCATCAAATCATTAGCATCATAGCATAATTGGCTAAGTCACAGTTCATATTTAGTCAAATAGATGAATCAGGCAGATAGTGATTATGGAATATAAAAAGCACTCTGATTGGCTTAGGATTAAGCCAATGAGGCACAGTGTTTCAGCAGCGTTAGGAGAGTAGAGTTATGTTGGCATCACAATTTGGCATTTTCACAATTATGCTATGAGGCTAATGAAATGTAACTATGTCGATAAATGACCTTTGGGAAATGTTGCAGATCAACAGTTTAATATTGTGTGATAATGCATAATAACCGTGGCAGTGTTAACGCCATACTCCATGAAATGACCTTAACTTATGTTCAAATTAAAAGCAGATATAACGTTAACACTAAAATGATGCATGCTGCAACGTATAGCTATGTATAGGAGGTGCCTTTAGATTAACCATGATGAAATGTCTCCTATAGCGTCCTATAGCCTGTTGCATTGCAATCACAACAGGCTGCGTGTTGTTCCCCTTTCGTCTCTGGGCGTCATTATATTTCCATTGCATCTAATCCCTCAGAGTGGTTCATTATGGAACAGCATTAGACCTCCTAGCAGGGGCGTAGGAATGAGTTTAACATTGGGGGGACACATATCAGAAACCTGACAGATCCGTTAATGGTTTCAACAGAAATATGTCATAAATTAACTACGCTGAAAAAATTCACAAGTATATTTTATTCTACTAAAAAGATACATTTGTTAATGTAAAGGAAAACACATTTTGAATGGCAGTAATGAACTGATAAATATCAAATCAATTCTTTAATTGCACGCTCAGTCATCCAGTTTTTTAGAATAAGAAGCGGTGACAAGACGCTGTGTTGCGCTTTCAAAATAAAATAAAATATTTTTCTCCCCCTGGTATAATTTTTAGGTGGGACAAATGCGCCTGTCTCCAATATTGGAGGGGACACGTCCCCTCCGTCCCCTCCGGTTCCTACGCCCTTGCCTCGTAGCACATCCACAGATAGCAGTGGATACTTTATACGGTAGAAGATCCATACACAGCAGCAGACATCCACACACAGGTGGTCAAGGCCTGGGAGACGCGGACAAGGCGATGCTCAATGAGGTCTTTCTTTACCACAGAGTGATGGTCCTCCGCGCGCCTTCGTGGGCCACGTCTATGCTAACGGACAGACAACACTTATTCACTCACTTCTTCAACGAAGACCTATTCACTTGCAGTGTGCTAACCGCATGCATACCACACCTTGGGTTGACGGCCGGAGTAAAGGTATACAGATATATTGATATGTGGAGATATATATATCTATAGATCTAAATAAAATAAGACGTTGACTGTCTTCCGTTTAGCTTGCTTGTCCCCTCATAGTACACACTTCATAGTACACTATGCAAGCAATAAAAAAAGGGGGAATTTGGACGGTAATTATGCGCCGACTATCCATTGGCAGCGTGTCGCGTAAACAAGCCGACAGATGTAACGTCTAAGCCTGTGACAGCTAATCTACATATTTAACCTATGCGTGCTGGACCATCTCGAGTGGATGAATAAGATGACAAAGAGAACCGCCATGCCTCCTCGGATATAGCGCTGAAACGCGCGTGCATCGACTCGTACGCTCACAGTGGATCGTGGGCCTTAAGGAGGGCCATGTAGGGCACTAGATTTGCACAATCAATTTTCGGTCAACATAAATTTACACTACATTTTACATTGAGGGCATTTTACCCAAGGTGAGTTACAACTGTTCATACACGCATTCACGGCAGAGCCAACCATACAAGGGGACAGCAATTAGGGTTAGTTGCCTTGCTCAGTGACACGTCGACGCTCGGGGATCAAACTAGCAACCATCCGGTTACAAGTCAACCCGCTCTCCCCTACCTCCTGAGCTAAGCCAACCCCTCCACCACGCTACAAACCGGCGTCACCCCGGACAGTGCACTGTATGGGGCAGGAGTGGACCCGGTCTCGGCATCCGCTGCTGGTCGCAGATTGATCTCCGGGCGGCGCCGCTCCATTCCTCCTCATTTAGGGCTTATCTGGAGTCCGGTGCACCTTGAGATGTCCCCCGGCTGTTCCATATCAGTTAGCCGGCTAACAGGCTATCCAGCGCTCTGTCGCCCGGCCAGATAAGATGTATGGTGCCCTGGGGGAGCGCGCTAATCGCTTCGGCTGGCCTTTCGCTGCTCTCCTGTGGAATCCTGTGTTCGGGTCCGTGTGTGTTTAGCCGTGTGTGTGTGTGTGTGTGTGTGTGTTTGTGTGTGTTGTGTGATAGGTGAGTCCGTGTGCGCTGCCTCATTATTCTTTAGTAGTTTGTGTTATAAATGATGTGTTCCCCTTGTGCGCCGGCTGTACGTTGTTGTCGTCCGTGTGTTTTGGTCAGGATTTACGCGGGTGTTTGTGTTGCGTGTGTGTAGTGGACGTGTGTGTTAATATCCTCGGCATGTTTGTTTGTCTTTTCATTGTTGTGTCTTGTTCTAAGGTTTGTATCTAATTAATGTGTTTGGTGGTTCTTTGTGAGGGTGTGTTTGTCTGTGTGTTTATCCTTTTCTTTGTGTGTGTGTTTGTGTGTGCACATGTGTGTCCCAGTATGTTTGAGTGTGTGTCTATGTGTCTGCATGCCCATGTGCATCGGTCTGTGTGAGTGTGTGTGTGTCTTTGCCTGCATGCTTGCCTGTGTGTGTGTGTTTGTGTGTGTGTGTGTGTGTGCACATGTGTGTCCCAGTATGTTTGCGTGTGTCTATGTGTCTGCATGCCCTTGTGCATTGGTCTGTGTGAGTGTGTGTTTGTGCCAGCATGGATGCTGGTGTGTGTGTGGGGGCCTGTGTGTGTTTGTGTTTGCGTGTGTGCGTGCCTGCATACATGCCTCTGTGTGTGTGCGTGTGCGTGTGTGTGTAACCCTCAGTGCTGGTGTGTATAGTGCAGCAGCAGGCGAATCGGGCCGTGTAGGCACTCTGGAGACGGGACCACCCACCCGGGTCTCTAGATGGAACCGCTCTGGGTCACGGCTCCACTGAACCCTCCGGGTTCTCCCAGCGCCGGTGTCACCGCCCCGGGCCGCTGATGTATCACCGCACCCCCCCCCTAATGGAGGCCAAGGTATTAAACATGCCAGCAGCCCACCGCAGCTCATACCTGCTGGAGCTCACAGCTTCTTATTCAACCATTATGGGTTATCGGTACCAGACCACTGCATTTGAATTGAAGGAAGGGAGGGCGGAGGGGAAGCGTCGATGGTGGGGGGCGGGGGGGTGGTGAAGGGTCTAGGTTTGAACCCCATCGTCTGCACCTGAAGCCGTCCTTTTGCTTCGAGTGTATTTTGCAGCACTGACAAGACAACAAGATCCCAGCTCCAGAATGGGTGGTAGAGAATGGTAAAAGAGAAATCATATTTCGCATCATTAATTTCTTATTAGAAAATAATTAATTTGGACTTGTGAATTTTCTGTTGCGGCATAATAGTTTCCAATTAAAAATGCAGGATAATCGGACTCCCTTAATCCTGTATTTCCGTATATGTGAGTTCAGACTATAGGGAGATATGAAACACTGCGATGTCGTTCATAATTGAAATGATTGCTGGACAAAAGCCATTAACGACTGTGCTGGTATTTTACCCAGATACATATTGTCCAATGATTTCCACTAAAGGTCATGCGGTGCCGAAACACTCCACGCTTTATGTTAATGGCCGATAACAAAGGAGAAGGGCGTTCCCAAGGTCAGCCCCATCACAAACGATCTGTTCTGCTGTCGCTTGATGACAGATGTCACATGCTATCTCTATATTTAAGGAAGAAACTCAATATCATTTTGGGAGACATGTACTGCAGAAGTCTTGGACAGCCAAAGAAGTAAACTATTAAAATAAAAGTTGTTCAACTGCCTGACCAGAAGCAGCGGAAGTGTTTTGGTTCTTGTCACTGTTGGTGGTGGTGGTGGGGGGAGTTGAGTTTTGCTGGTTATTTTTCATCTTGTTAAACACCATGGCTTGATTTCCAGTTACGACCGTGACAGCAGAGACATACACTCCAGCAAAGCAATTAGAAATCAATCAGCTTGTACAATTAAAATACACATTTTTTTCCACATAAACAAATCTTGGTTTGATTAAACAGAAACATCCGAAATATATGATCTGTCATCTTTAATTCTGTAGAAAGACACATAAATGCATTTTACACAAATAAATATGATTTATTCCAAATAAGTCTAATGATTCAAAAAGTTGACAAGTTTGAAATAATAAACAGCCTTACACCCCTTCATTGTGCAGATATCATTTTGTATTATCTATGTATGCGTGTGTGTGTGTGTGTGCGCGCGTGTATTTTTCTGTATTTTGTTATTATATATGAATGAATAGTTCTCGATGGTATACAGAACAGAAATAGGTTGGTGGCGTTTGGGGTAAGAAGGATTGAGAGTGCTTTCCAGTATTGCTTTAAGTATTTCCTGAAAAATAAAGAAAGTGACATCATACCTTTTAGCTCATCTTCAGGAGAAGGGATGTGTGAGTGCAGTCAGGCATTATATGTGTGTGTGTGTGTGTGTGTGTGTGTGTGTGTGTGTGTGTGTGTGTGTGTGTGTGTGTGTGTGTGTTTGTGTGTGCTTGTGTGTGACTCACACCTATAATTGGATTTGTATGCACGTCACTATATGCATTCGGCTACATTATGAATATATTTATGCATCAGAGCAAGACTGAACATTGGTTGTGTAGACAAGTAGTGTGTGCACATTTTTATATACGTGTGTGTGTGTGTCTGTCGTTGTGTGTCTCTATGCTGGAAGTTTTAGTGTTTGAGCATCTGTGTTTGTTCATCTGTGTGTGTGTCTGCATCTCTACCACTATGCGTATGCGTGTGTGTGTGTGTGTGTGTGTGTTTGTGCAAGTGTATAAGTGTGTGTACGTGAATCTGTGTGTGTGTGTGTGTGTGTGTGTGTGTGTTTGTGTTTGTGCCTATGTGTATCAGTGTGTGTACGTGAATCTGTGTGTGTGTTTGTGTGTGTGCCTATGTGTATCAGTGTGCGTACGTGAATCTGTGTGCAGGCATCAGTATGTGCGTGTGTTGTTTGATGTGGTCTCCCCCTCAGGTCAGACAGCAAACCAACACAGATCTCTAATGAGACTGTGAGACTTCTGCCTTCCTCACTGTGTTGACCTGAGCCTCAGCAGTGAATGGAGGGCCAGGGGCCAGCTCACAGCTGGGGCTAATTAAAGCACATCCAATGAGATTACATGTAATGAGCTGGAACCACAATAGTTTACATAAAGCCCAAGTGTGGCTGCATCGCATTGACCAAACGTGTTGACCAAACGTGTTGTGTGAGAGTCTGATGTGTGGCGGTGTCATTGAATGAGCTCAACAGTCACTTCTCTCATCGTGTTGTCAATTGATTTCATTTATAAATTACATTCGGTATGTACATTCTGTACATATTTTGCGAATGTACTGTTGAAACATAATAGTTCAATATTAAAGTATTTACTACTATCAAAATACTGGATAATAAATCTATTGAATTGTGTATTTCTTTCTATATGAATGGGGCTATAGCCTCGTGACACCAGACTGATTACCGCTTCTGCTTTCGCAATGGACATCAGACTAGGGAGATCGGGATGATCTCACTGGGCGAGAAGATTATTGACAAAATTTCTGGAGAAAAGCTATCATGCTGCTTTTGTTGTTGTCCTTTTGCCAGGGTCCTTCTGATGAGCAATGCTGTTGGAGAAAGGGCGGACATTGCTGTTGTAGTTCTTTGCCAGGGTTTGTCTGAGGAGTAATGCTGTCAGATAATGAGCAGGCCTTTCTGTTGTAGTTCTTTACCAGGATTTATCTGATGAGTAATGCTGTCAGACAATGAGCAAGCCTTTCTGTTGTAGTTCTTTACCAGGATTTATCTGATGAGTAATGCTGTCAGATAATGGGCAGACATTGCTGTTGTAGTTCTTTGCCAGAGTTTGTCTGATGAGTAATGCTGTCAGATAATGGGCAGACATTGCTGTTGTAGTTCTTTGCCAGGGTTCGTCTGATGAGTAACGCTGTTGGAGAAAGGGCGGACATTGCTGTTGTAGTTCTTTGCCAGGCTTCGTCTGATGAGTAATGCTGTCAGACAATGAGCAAGCCTTTCTGTTGTAGTTCTTTACCAGGATTTATCTGATGAGTAATGCTGTCAGATAATGGGCAGACATTGCTGTTGTAGTTCTTTGCCAGAGTTTGTCTGATGAGTAATGCTGTCAGATAATGGGCGGACATTGCTGTTGTAGTTCTTTGCCAGGGTTTGTCTGATGAGTAATGCTGTCAGATAATGAGCAGGCCTTTCTGTTGTGGTTCTTTACCAGGATTTATCTGATGAGTTATGCTGTCAGACAATGAGCAAGCCTTTCTGTTGTAGTTCTTTACCAGGATTTATCTGATGAGTAATGCTGTCAGATAATGGGCAGACATTGCTATTGTAGTTCTTTGCCAGAGTTTGTCTGATGAGTAATGCTGTCAGATAATGGGCAGACATTGCTGTTGTAGTTCTTTGCCAGGGTTCGTCTGATGAGTAACGCTGTTGGAGAAAGGGCGGACATTGCTGTTGTAGTTCTTTGCCAGGCTTCGTCTGATGAGTAATGCTGTCAGACAATGAGCAAGCCTTTCTGTTGTAGTTCTTTACCAGGATTTATCTGATGAGTAATGCTGTCAGATAATGGGCAGACATTGCTGTTGTAGTTCTTTGCCAGAGTTTGTCTGATGAGTAATGCTGTCAGATAATGGGCGGACATTGCTGTTGTAGTTCTTTGCCAGGGTTTGTCTGATGAGTAATGCTGTCAGATAATGAGCAGGCCTTTCTGTTGTAGTTCTTTACCAGGATTTATCTGATGAGTAATGCTGTCAGACAATGAGCAAGCCTTTCTGTTGTAGTTCTTTACCAGGATTTATCTGATGAGTAATGCTGTCAGATAATGGGCAGACATTAATGTTGTAGTTCTTTGCCAGAGTTTGTCTGATGAGTAATGCTGTCAGATAATGGGCAGACATTGCTTTTGTAGTTCTTTGCCAGGGTTCGTCTGATGAGTAATGCTGTCAGATAATGAGCATGCCTTTCTTTTGTTGTTCTTTACCAGGATTTATCTGATGAGTAATGCTGTCAGATAATGGGCAGACATTGCTGCTGTAGTTCTTTGCCAGAGTTTGTCTGATGAGTAATGCTGTCAGATAATGGGCAGACATTGCTGTTGTAGTTCTTTACCAGGGTTCATGTGATGGGTAACGCTGCCAGAGAAAGGGAAAACAATGCTGTTGCAGCTGTTTGCCATGGTTAGTCTGACGACGGATGCTGTCAAAAAGAGAAGGATCCAGACACTGATGCGTGCAAGCAGAGGCGTGCACGAGTGAGAGTGCAGGAGTGAGAGTGCACGACGAGAGTGCACGAGGGCGTACCCTCTAATTCAAACTGTCACAATGTGGCATTTCAAATGGCAAGATAAATTCCAGTGTCATCTGTTATCAGATCAGTCGCTACGAGTGGAGGGTACCTAGAGAATATACATAAAGATGCTAAATTCACTTATACGCCCAAACATAACTTTTTATTCAATTACGGTAATTGTTTAATGTGGTACTTAATAATAACTGACCTTTTGTTGTACACGGGAATTAATTACAAACCCTGCATTTCCTCAGCAGCCTCCCTCCTCTCCCTCGCTCTCTATAAATGGCGGTGAATATATACACACTTTATAAACACATAGTTTTTCAATCAGGATCATTTTTGTAATTATTAATAGCATTTTGAAATATGAAGCGGCTTCATCACGTGGGGGGGGGGGGGGGGGAAACTCTGTGATGACGTCTGAGGTCTGTCGTCTGAGACGTGGTCCGGACATCGGGGACGGACTGAAGTGTGCCGTCATCTGCATCTGACGTAAGGCATCTGCAGTTTAGTGTCGACCACGAGGGAAACAGAATAAAAGTAGGGAAGGTCAACATTTTGAAAGTACCGCTTAAAATTCCAGCAGGGCGAGAAAACTTCATCCACAGTGGGTTTATTAGTTTAAAGCTGCGCTTTCACTCCCTTATTTTTTAACCGGGGACCATGTTGTAATCGGGTGTAGTAGTCGCCCTATGCTGCCAGCGAGGGAGACACATGCACACATTTTGTGTTTCCATTTCGAGGACAATCCAGTTTGGTTTGTCCTACGGCCTAAAAACTGAACAGCATCTATTAATCTCCCTGTTATAAATGATTCTTAATCTCTCTCTCTCTCTCTCTCTCTCTCTCTCTCTCTCTCTCTCTCTCTCTCTCTCTCTCTCTCTCACTCTTTCTCTCTCTCTCTCTCACTGTTTCTCTCTATCTCTCTCTCGCTCTCGCTGTCTCTCTCTCTCTCTCTCTCTCTCTCTCTCTCTCTCTCTCTCTCTCTCTCTCTCTCTCTCTCTTTCTCTCTTTCTCTCTCTCTTGGTGCGGTCCATCGTGGTGATGGTGGAGCTGCAAAGTTAAACTGTGCTAAATTCAGCGTGGATATGGCATGGTTGCTATAGCGATGTAAGAAGAGACTAAAAGGTGTCATGGTTACTGTAGCATCCTCATGTAACGCAGTGTTAGCAGGTGTAAAATAGCATACCAACACGCTTAAACACACAATTGCAAAACATACAAAACAAAAATAACCTTTTCTCGAATAAACTTTTGAAATTCATGTCCCATTCACAATCGAACAAAGTTGCTCACTACATGGCCCAACCGACCAACCTAGTTGCTAACTCTCTTAATTAAAAAGAAAGTACCGCAAAAACAGAAGTCAAACTTTGCCCAGTCATAAAGAGTTAGCCATCAGAACGGCCCGTCCTGTGATCCAGCGGCTGCTTGCAGAGCGAGGGTGGGAGGCAGTCTATTCCTGGTCATTAGAAACGGACAGAGAATCCTTTCTCTGCGGTGCCTCCTTCCTCACAGCCCTCTGAACCAGAGGAGGCCGTATCCCCGCCACGGTGAGTTATTGCAGTGTCATAAACTGATTAAGCCTTTCAAATGGTCCGTAAAGGAATGTAATTCGGCTGGGTCCAGCTGGTCCTGCCGACTTGATGTGGTCATTAATTTGGATTAACACATTTTCTCTCAAAACGCTTCCCTTCGGCCCCTCGATTGTTTTTGGATCAAAGGGAAAAATCCCGAACAACATTTTTTGGGGAATGAGAAGAGTTTAAGACGTCCAATTGGCACACCATCAATCATGGTAATTAATGTGTTCAACTATCTTTTGAATACTTTTTTCATTACATTTCGGATATAATAATTATACTCCATTATGTCCGGGCCCTAAAACTGTGTTTAAAGTGTCAATGGAAAACACAGTATTTGTGTTAAGATTGACGACAATTAAGTTTTCCCTTTCAAATGAAACGTCTTCCTGAATTTACAAATAAATAAACCATAAACATGCAATCTTTGTGACAGTTTATGACTATGCTGACTTTTACTTCCCCGTCTGGTCCCGCCGTGGTTTTGCTCGGCTGTGGCGGCCGCCGCAGCAGAGTTATGGCTACTCCCGGCACCTTGAGCACTGGCTCTAAAATTGTTGTGGGATTTGAACCCATGACAGCCGTAGCTCTAAGTCCCGGGTCAGCGACCCTGTAACGCCCGGTCATTGATCTGCACCTGCCAGGCAGCCAGGGGCCAGGGACCGGGGGGCGGGGGTTTGATGGATGCCCTGGCCAGTACACTAGCTCTAAAAAGTACCCTTTACTTTGATTTATTACAGGCCTGCCATACGTTGCTGTCTCTGCGTGGGTGGCGCGGGGTGTGTGTGTGTGTGTGTGTGTGGGTATGTGTGTGTGTGTGTGGGTATGTGTGTGTGTGTTTGTGCGTGCGTGTGTGTGTGCGGGTGGGTGGGTGTTGGTTGTCTTTGTATTCATGTATTTGATGCTGCTGGCGTGAGTATGTGTTCCTAAATTCATGCATGTGTGTGTGTGTGTGTGTGTGTGTGTGTGGGTGCATATGTTGATTTTATTTATATTTATTTGGGTGAAAATCCAAGTGTGTGTGTGTCAGTGTGTGTGTCGTGTGTGTGTCGGTCTGTGTGTCGGTGTGTGTGTGCCAGGGTCTTTGGCCCAGTGATTGGCAGGTGGCTCGCTGGCCCTGACCCGTCTCCACGGTGACGGACTGGTCTGGTCCAGTCTGATCCGGCCAGTACCCGGGGCCGGTCCCGTCCAGCTGGAGAAGCGCTCCTGATGGCAGTTTGAAACCTGAGCCCTGATTCTGACTATCGCTATGCGATGGAATAACATACTAAACCGCCAAATCCACCTGTCTAACCGTTTACATCCCATAATAT
>NC_136945.1:21504645-21702533 GCF_949987615.1 Pollachius pollachius | reverse complement strand
AAAGACGGTGGAGAGAGAGCGAGAGAGAGAGAGGTAAAGACGGTGGAGAGAGAGCGAGAGAGAGAGCTAAAGACGGTGGGAGAGAGAGCTGGATAGAGAGAGAGAGAGCGAGCGAGCAGTGGACGGGGAGAGTCAAAGCGGGCGTTGGGAGGCTGCCTCGTCCTCCAGTCTGGGAGCAGTGGTTCATTACCTTCGTTACCGGGGGGGGGGGGGGGGGGGCCTCAGAGTCTCAGCACAGACACCAGGAGAACGGGACCATCTGGAGCCATGGCTCAGCCCCCCACTGCACTGAGGAGGTGGTCCCCCCCCTGCCCCCCCCTTCTCCAAACCACCTGCCCAGAACTGCACCCCACAGGCCAGCCTTCCCTTGCAGTCAGAGAGCACGGCTTGACGGATCAGCGGGCTCTGTTTATCAGACACACTGGCGTTTAGCAGACGCTCTCTATCCAAAGAGCCTCGCAGTGGATTTTAAATGTAAACGGACATGCATTTATACCGTGCTTTTCTAACCATTGGCCACCCAAAGCGCTTTACAATATTGCCTAACATTCACCATTCACGCACACCTTCACACACTGACCACTGAGTGAGCCCTGCGAGGTGACCGCCAGCTCAGTTAGGGTTCGGTGCCTTGCTCACGGACACCTCGACGCTCAGCTAGGAGGAGCCGGGGATCGAACCGGCATCCTTCCGGTTACCAGCCAACCCGCTCTACCTCCTGAGCTACTGCCGCCCATTTTAGGTATGTTTCGTTAAGGTAATCACTTAAATGGTAAATGGTAAAGGTAAGGGTTAGGTAAGGGTTGCTCAAGGATGTCTATAGGAAGACTTTGAGGGAGGTAGTGGATGGAACCAAGAACCTTTCAGCCTGGAGGCAAACCCCTAACCACTAGACTAGTGCCAGTCTTGTTTGTATTGCAGGCATGCACATGAACAAACTAAGAAAAAAAAAAATAAACAGATGAACGATAACACACAGACAAACACACACACGGACACACACAGACACACACACACACACACAAACACAAACACAGCCAACTATCACACACACAGACCCCCACACCCTCCCCACACACACACACACGCACACGCACACGCACACGCACACGCACACACAAACACAGCCAGCAGTCACAAACACAGACACACACAAGCAATTGTCACACAATCTATGATGACATCTCTTCTGAATTCTCTCCGTGGAAAGAGCATTTGATCTTCAGCAGGCGTCCCGACCTGTCACATTATTCACAGAGATCCTCTGCTGAACAAGAGGCACTATGAAGGGAGGTGACCCGCTTTAACAATTACACTTTTCAACTGTCAGGTAGTCATGCCAACGCGGCTGTCTCATCACCCCACCGTTGGCTGAATCGGTCCGGATATATTGTGATGTGTTATGGCGTAAAGCCCTCACAAAACGTTGAACCCCCTGTTGTTAATGATGGTTTCCTTTTCCATTATTATTTTTATTCAGTCTCCTGGCAGAAGCAGAGTAGTTCTTCCAGACACACAAGCCTCTTTATGGAGCTGGACACGAGGAGAGAACACACCAGCACTCCTCCGCAAACATTAGTCAGTGCCACCTCCGGCCGGCCTACAGGCCTGTTGGCATAGCTTTTTATCGTAGGCATTGCTTGTTAATATTTAATAACTGCTGGACCTTTTGAAGTTATTTCAATGGATCATATGTCTGCATCGCTGGCTAGTTGTTAGCCTTGCTGAATTGTAAGTAAGTCTGTGAGAATAGCTTTTACTGTTTCTCAGTCTGGCATTCATGTAGCTGAAGGGAACACATGATGGAGTGAATGCCCTGGTTTAGACCCCCTTGTTCTCATGGCTTGGTTTGACTTTTTCACTGCGTTTCATCTCCATCACCCAGTTTTTTTTTTCAACCATTTTGGTATTCATCGATTCATCTGTCCGTCCATTCATTCATCCATCCATCCATTCACCTATCTGTCCGTCCATTCATTCATTCGTTCATCCATCCATCTGTCCAGACATTCATTCATTCATCCATTCATCCGTTTGTCCATCCATCCGCCCATCCACTCAGACAACTTCAGATTGTATTGTTTTAGATTAGTTCTTAATTATTCCAATATAAAACCTCATAATCACATCCATATTCATAACTTGCCTGTGAAATACTGAACTGCCAATTATAAGTTCATTTGAGAGAGCAGGAACGGCTTATTACACATCTCCATTAGGACCAAATCACAGAAAATCCATTGGAGTTTCAGAACATTACACACTAATCAACAGCTCAAGGGGCACCCTTATGGATTCATTTACATACTCGGATAAACCCAGACATGCGCTGGCAACCCACAATCCTTCATGTCTGTTGATGGTGACCTTTTACTCAGCCGGTCTCCAGCTGTTGTGGTGCGTTCAAGTGGCCCAGCCCCATGCATCAAACTCACTCTCCTGTCGCTCTGGGAGTCTGTAGTTGTAATCTGCCTACGTGCCCTGGGGCTTTTGCCCTTGCCTCAGCTCTGCTCCCCACCAGTCACGTCCATCCGGCTACACTGGTGACAAAATGTTTCCCAGGCGACGGTGAAAGTTTGAATACCATTTAGCGGCAACGCCGCTGATAGCTCTGCTGCCGCTCGGAGGGAGACGGATGCCCGGGTTAGACCTTTTAAAGTTTTAATTATGCATTTGAAGAAACCATGACTGCTGCCACTCTCGGCCCTCCAGTGTATTCTCTGCTCCTTTTCCCCCCCATGTGCCTTTGATCCATTGTGTGTGTGTGGTGTGTCTGGCTCTTATGCGATTCAGCATTCTTCTGGATCTCAATGCAATTAACAGTTCTCCAAACACGACTCCACAACAGTTCTATTTACTCCGAATGCTGCATCCGAATTCGCTCCTTCGGCAGGTAAGTGAGCGCCTTCAAGGACCTTTTTTCGTCTATTCTGGCACCATGAAGGAAGGCAGAGGAGAAATGCAAAAAACGAAAATGTAACTGTACATGAAGATTGAAAATAGTCCCACTTAGCAGCACATTATCTCCAAGGTGACCTTAGTAATCAAAACACTGCTGCTCAGTCACGAGGAGTTATTGTATTTGAAACAGACTGTGACAGTCAGTACAACTAGGAAATATACAGTGATGGTCGTTTTTCGAGGGCACATCAACATGCACATTATTTCAACTGCAAACGTACAGCAGGCATAGACAATATGCTTGATTGTTCATCAATGAGCCTGAGACTTAGATACATACATTAGAATTTATCTGCTCATACTGTGTGAATGTAATTTCACACCTGCTCTATAATTTGTTATAACCTGACTACTGCTAAACAGATCCCCTTTTTCACAACGCATGTACCTTCTCACTGATGTCAAGAATAATCTTTAACTCGACAAATAAGATAATGCGTACACAGGTCTACCTCTTATGAACTTTGTCATGCCTGAGTTAAAACATTATTGAATCTAAATGCGCTAATTCTATGGATAATTGTACTGGGCTTGTAGTTAACATATTGGGTCACAAATATGTGACTCAATATGTTAACTACATGCCCAGTACAATTATCAAATAAGGAGCTGTCTAAATAAGGAGCCGATAATATTGTTTGAATGGAGCTCAGCACAAAGAGCAGCAGTAGGAGAAGGTCTTGCATTCTCTTTCCGCTCACTTCGTATAGGCCTCGTGTCTATTTTGGACACGAAAACTCTAAAAGATTTTGTGTGTGTCCCAACATGGCCATGTTCTTCCAAGAGTTACACTTCTAGATTTGCTACATGTGAATGAATCATTCAGTCGGTCCCACACACACTCACAAACAGTCGGTCCCATATTTCAACCTCACACTAAACTCAGTCAGTCCCCCAAGTGACATATGATTTATGTGACCACAAACACACTGATACAAACTTTGCTAATTGCCCACAATTCCTCCAGGGCGGGTGTTACAGTTTGTCTTGAAAAGGGTCATTGTCCCTGGGTACGGGGGATACATGGAACATCACTTAGAGGTTCAGACCTGCCGTGTTTTGTATGCATGGGATCACTTTATGGCAGCCGGCACTCTGGGACACTATAGAGAGAGGTTTGAGAGCCATGTTTGGGATGCGATGGTCGATTATCTGTAAGTGTGTGTGCTCATGTGTGGGTGCGAATGTGTATGGATGTCTTTCTGTGTGTGCGTATGTGTTTGTGTCTGTGTGCGTGTAAGTGTATGTGTATATGTCTTTGTGTTTGTGTGTTTGTGTGCGTGTGTATGTGTATATATGTGTGTGTGGTTGTTAGCATGCGTGTGTGGGTGTGTGTATATGTGTATGAGTGTGTGTGCATTCAAGCATGTTTGTGTGTGTGTACATCTGTTTGTGTTTGTGTGTGTGTGCGTCTGTATGAGAAGACCCTGTGACCTAATAGAGATTCAGGCTTTCAAATCCCACACAGACAGAGAGAACAGGGTGGACGAGTAGACGGTTGGATTTATGAACAGATAAACAGATGGACGGTTGGATGATGGATCGCTGGGTATATGAATACGTGGATGGCGGATCAGGTCCGACTCATACAACCTGACGTGCATTGTGATGGAGGTCATTGGTGATTTGATGTCTTTCTGTCTGACAATCAGGCTTTATCGATCCCCCCACACACACGTACACACGCACACACACACACACACACACACACCCACACACACACACACACACAGACACACACACACACACACACACACACACACTCTTCTATCTGAGTGCATCCAAGGCCTTATCAATACCCTCAACTCAGCCCACATTCATCTTGTCTTATGACCCCTCCCTCCTTCTCTCGCTCCCCTCTTTCTCTCTCTCTCTCTCTCTCTCTCTCTCTCTCTCTCTCTCTCTCTCTCTCTCTCCCTCTCTCTCTCCCAATCTCCCTCTCTTGCGCTCGCTGTCTCTCTCTCTTTCTCTCTCTCTCCCTCTCAAGTTCACTCAATCTCTCTGCAGGGTAGCCCATTAAATATGACTCGTTCGTTTCTTTTAATCAGAGGACCAATCATAGATCTCTCCGGGTCGCCATCCCAGGGGGTGGGGTCAACAGCGGCGAGGACAATCACAACTAAACCATAACACACCCTGATCACAACACAGCTTACCATAACACAACCAAACCATAACACACCCTAATCACAACACAGCTAACCATAACACAACCAAACCATAACACACCCTGATCACAACACAACTAACCATAACACACCCTGATCACAACACAGCTAACCATAACACAACCAAACCATAACACACCCTGATCACAACACAACTAACCATAACACACCCTGATCACAACACAGCTAACCATAACACAACCAAACCATAACACACCCTGATCACAACACAGCTAACCATAACACAACCAAACCATATCACACCCTAATCACAACACAACTAACCACAACACACCCTGATCACAACAGAGCTAACCATAACACAACCAAACCATAACACACCCTGATCACAACACAGCTAACCATAACACAACCAAACCATAACAAACCTTATTCACAAAACAACTAACCATAACACACCCTGATCACAACACAGCTAACCATAACAAAACCAAACCATATCACACCCTAATCACAACACAACTAACCATAACACACCCTGATCACAACAGAGCTAACCATAACACAACCAAACCATAACACACCCTGATCACAACACAGCTAACCATAACACAACCAAACCATAACAAACCTTATTCACAAAACAACTAACCATAACACACCCTGATCACAACACAGCTAACCATAACACACCCTAATCACAACACAACCTTAACACAACTCACCAAAAATCACAATAACACAACTAACCTGAACACACCCTAATGAAACCGTAACTCAACCATTACACAACTAATCCATAACACACCCTTATCACAACACATCTAATCCACAATGCAACTAAACCCTAACAAACCCAAATCACAACACACCTAAACCATAACAAACGTAATCACAATGCAACTAAACCCTAACAAACCCAAATCACAACACACCTAAACCATAACAAACGTATTCACAACACAACTAAACCATAACACAACTTAACCACAACACAATTAAACCATAACACACCAAAACAACCCAACTAAATTCAGCCAAAAGACAGTTCAAAAATTAAACATGCGTTAACATCAAGAGGTTTGAAAGAATAAATTAGGAACAATTTTGAAATAAACATCCTTTGTTGGCAGACGTATGAAATTCTACAACAAGACGGGAGCAAAACTAGAAAAATAGTTTCAAAATAGTTAAGATGGTCTCATAGCAGGGGGCATGATGGGAGAGCATATAGAAAGAACACCCCAGGACAGAGAGGGTTGGACACTAGAGCAACAGTATTGATCCAAAGACAACAAAGAAAATGGTTGAAGGGCAAAGGATTTTGTTCTGAAAGACAAAAAACAAAGTGACTCAACAAAGTGAAGAAGAGTCATAGAGAGACAGAGACGGTGGAGAGGTGAAAATGAGTGAGAGAGATGTAAGAAACAGGGGAAGGGTCAAGGGCTTCTACAAATCGCAATGGAGCAAGGCGCTTTCTCAGGTGGAGGTAAAGATCTAAGAGGGAGAGGTAGGGGGAATGGCCCTATCAGAGCGCAGAGGAACAAAAAGTTTTCTTCATGTAGAGGTAAAGATATAGGACAGAGAGGTAGGATGGAAAGACCCCTGAAGACTTTCGAGGAACAGTCGTTTCCTATAGTGTCGTAGAGAGCTATAGGAGAGAGGCGTATGGTAAGGTCCCCTCAAAACCCAAGGGAGAAACGAGCTTTCTACACGTAAAGGTGTCGATATAGTAGATCGAGGTGAATGGCCCTGAGAGCGTAGAGGAGCCAGGAATTCCTACATGTAGAGGGAAAGATATAGGAGAGAGAGGTAGGGTGAATTACCCTATCAGAGTGTAGAGGAACAAAGGGTTTTCTCCATGTAGAGGGAAAGATATAGGAGAGAGAGGTAGGGTGAATTACCCTATCAGAGTGTAGTGGAACAAAGGGTTTTCTCCATGCATAGGTAAAGATAGAGAGATAGGGTCAAATGCTCCCTCCGAACGTAGAGAAACAATCGGTTTCTGCATTTAGAGGGAAAGATATAGGAAAGAGATTAAGGCTAAGGTGTGCACTGAGTGGAGAGGAACAAGGCATTTTCTCCATGCAGAGGGTAAGGAGAGACCCATGTCAACATTTGCTATGCTTAGCGTGTGTTAGCAGTGATACGCTGTGCTCCCCGTGGTTGAGAAGTAGTGCGTGTGGTTTAGAAACGGTGCATGTGGTTTAGAAACGGTGCATGCGGTTTAGAAGTCTTCCTCGTGGTTCAGAGACCATTGGCGTGTCATGGCTCTGACACGTTTGTCTCTTCCCTTTGTGGACGAGCAGAGAGAACAACACCAGGCTCACGCTGAACCTGAGGAAACCAGGGCCCCGTTTCCCGAAAGCGTCGTTAGCCTAAGTGTATCGTGAAGTGCGTCGTACGAGCATCGTACAGTTTTCACACCGTTTCCCGAAAGCATCGTTGGTAACGAACGTCGTGAAAACGCTCGTAGCTAACGAAGACTCCAGGGGTACTCGTAGGATGCTAAGAGCATCGTTAGCCTACTATGACCTCAGTGGCGTCACCAGTGGACATTCCGTGTATTGGATGTGTTTTACAAAAACACATCCAATACCACAGAATGCCCAGCTGGCACAAATTCACAACCAAAAACAGTGGTTACCGCCGATATATTACTCATAGACTACTGTTAGATTTAACCAGCAAAGATAGAGACATGTTAGAAGTCAACAACAACATAATTTAATGCAGCAATTTAAAATTCCAAAAATACATGCGCAGCCGAACTGTACCGATCAATCGCCACGTCACAAGGCATATAATAAAAATCAAATGATTCCATTGCTCTTGTGTCGGAGGTTGCTTTCGAGCTGCATTTGCTGTCTCCCTCTGATTTTAATTCAACCATCGTGGTTAAAATGTCCTCATATTGATCAATGACAGAAGACATAGGCTACTGTAGACATGATTCATGCTGAGGCCAGTGGGTGTCGGATAATTTCTGCAGGCGTTTTTTGTTGCGATTCTTTGCATTAAGCACTGTAGGCGCTTTGGTGAGGCTGTGATGAAGTTCACTATTTATTGGACCGTGTCTACACAGTAACGAACATCCCTGACCATAGTCAATCGCGTTTGTAGTCTACACTCAGACGTGAACTCATAATTGCATGCGGGTGTCTTCATTCATAAAAAAATTAAAACATTCGGGAGTATGCAATAATACAAATTATTCTAAAGAGGTCTAGACTCCATGCGCAGCCCTGCCTTCCCCAGTGAACCAAGAAAGCCCGCGCCGTGATGACCGGGGGTTGACCCCCTCGGTTTTACACAGGAACCTTGAGATAAGAAGGTGAAATCGCAGGGCGTGCCAAGCTGCGACCGAACCGGCTTGGCAGCGTAAAAAGACCTATAGCCTACATCATCCTGCCCAACAATATGGGCAGGATCAAGACCAAGCTCTCCTAATCGGGTCAGCAATAGCGGTGTGTCAATGCCTAGCCTCTGCGTTTGAATGCTAATGAATGAATGGAACGTTGCCTTTATAATGTCTACAAATATTCTAGACTAGAGAGTGTGCGCCAATCAATGAAACCTTATGCAAAATCAGATAAAGTCGACTCTCTTTGCTGCGCAAAGCATGTTTCAGAAATCAGCACCTAGTTGTCACACAAGCCATTTTTGATTTTTGCAAAATGGAAGGGGGGAGAATGCCGTGAAAAAATGTACGCACAGTGAATTCAGGGTTAGGACCGATACATATGTCGGCCTAGGCCTAATCAATTGTGTTTTAATTTCTTTAGCATTCCAATTATTGAAGTCTATTCTTTTCGTAGGCTACTCTGCTGTTGGCCTTTTTAACCCCATTTTCCTGCGACATTCCTGTGTCTCCGTCAGTACGGAGCCAATTTCAGCACCGTGTCAGTAGAAAGTTACAATCCTACGAACGTTGTGAGTGCAGTGACGTGTTAAGAGTAGTTTCGGGAAACGCTCCAAAGAAATTCACGATGGTTCGCAAGATCCATCGTGAGAATGATCGTACGAGCGAAGATCCATCATTATCGGGAAACGAGGCCCAGGACTGATGATCAAATTAAGGGGAAGGAAACCATTGAATTCTTCTTAGATTGTATTAATGGGGTTCAATCGGGGCTGCTTATCGATGGATTTAATAATAGGGTAGGGTGTTGATGGTAATATGGGGGATGTATCGGGGATATTTGGCAACCGGAAATAACATATTTTGTTGTTTTCTACAGACAGCTTTGTGTTGGAGACAATGGGGGCGGAAATGGGAGACTTTCATGCCGTGACTTTTGTTTCATAGATTTGTAAATTGCACACTTTGATGTTGAGTGATTTCATTTCATGCCTCTCAAAACTAATATCATTCCTGAAGAGAATGGTTAATAACTCATATGTGTCAAATAAAGTCCAAATCAAAGATCACTGATTTTAATGACACCTTTTATGTAAAAGATAAATAATAATGAGTAAAACATGATTTTCTTAAGAGCAGCTTGCATAGCAGCGATTTGGACATTTGGAACCAAACACCTCAAAATTGTAAGTTATTGAACCGTATTTTGTATATGACGTATAACCTATATGATGTATTTTATATATTATATGTCATATTAGAGACATGACTTTGTATGTGACATAGGAAAATATCTCTCTTTTTTTCTCCACCAACCCAGATACCTTCATCCTCTCCCTCCCTTCCTCCCTCCATCCCCCTCCCTTTCATCCCTCCGGCCCCCTGTAGCTGAGAAACGTCACTCCCTCCTGTGTTATTCATTTGTTTAACTCTTCCTACAAGAGAGCGAGAGAGAGTGCGAGAAAGAGAGAGAGAGTGGGAAAGGGAGAGGGATAGAGAGAGCGATTCATGTAGACAGTGGAGAATAGAAATGGAGAGATAGGGAGATGGAAGAGAACGAGAACGAGAGGGAGAGAGCGGGGGGTGGAGAGATAGTGAGATGAAAGGAGGGGGAAGAGGGCAATACAGAGAAAGTGTGGAGAGAGACAGACAGACAGGCAGACGGAGAGATAGAGACAGGGAGAGAGACAGAGGGAAACAGAGAGAGAGATACAGACAGACAGACATACAGAGGTAAGGAAACAGACAGAGAGAGAGAGAGAAACAGAGACAGAAAGAGAGACAGACAGACAGATATACAGACAGACAGATAGAGACAGACAAAGAGAGAGGGAGAGAGCGACGCACACACAGAGCGAGAAAGAGACAGAGAGAGAGAGGCGGAGGGATAGGCGCAGACAGACGTCCGGACACTGACAGAGACGGAGATGTCTCTCCTCTCCCTCCTCTAGACGCCCTTATCATGTCCAGCGGAATGGGATTGCATTTGATTAATAAACGTCACCACTCTTCGTCTGCCCACGAAAACAGCCGTTCCTCTTTTCTCTTGTGTTTCCTCCCGTCCCGGCAGAGGGTCTAGGCGGGGGGCTGATAAGGACTGCCACCCGGGCTGCCAAGCGTAATGGGGGGGGTAATTACACAGAGGAAGACGAAGGGTGCCAGGATAATTGGCAACCCGTCATTTCAACAACACTGCCGTATCGCTCCCTCCAGCAGAACTGCTTTGTGTTGTGAGTGATGGAGGTGGAGGTGGAGGTGGAGGTGGTGGTGGAGGTAAGGTAAGGGGATTGGTGAGGTAGTTGTGGCGGTAAGGGGGTATGGTCTGGGTATTGGGGTGGAGGTGATGGGTATGGTGGAGCTGTTGGAGGACAGGGGTATGGTGGAGGTGGTTGGGGTAAGTGAGGTAGTGGTGGAGGTATGGGGGAGGTGATGGGGGTTATGGTTCCTGTATGGTGGAGGTGGTGGAGGTAAGGGGGGAGGGTGGAGGTGATGGAGATATGGTGGAAGGATTTATGCAAGAGGTACGGGATTCATCCAGTGGCACAACAGATCCAGCGGCTGTGTTCAACTCATATATTATTTAGTTTCTTGGGCGGTTAGATCATAAACAAGCCGGTTCTATCCATGTGTGGCAGTGTTTAATCACTGCTAAATGAAGGGTGTTTAAAAAGAGGTGTTATTCTTAATATTATTACAGGACAGATTGAGGAACGGCTGTGTGAGCCTTCTGTTAATGATTGTAGATAATACTGAATGAATGCAAATAAGTGAATGCTGCACCACTCCAGTGATTTGCCAGTGGCTGTGTTGGTAAGTTGCGCTGTGTATTCAGTGTTTTGGTGGTGTGGGTGGGGTGGACTTGCATTGTTTGCCATAACCGAACGAGGGGGAAACACTGACTCATTAGGCAGTCATCATTTATTTTACCCACAAGTAATGCTCTGTCCTGACTCCTGGTTCAACGTGCAGACGCCTCATGGTACAGGCGTAGAGAAAGTACCCAGGGCTCTCTCTGTAATTAAAAGCCTATCCGTCTGTGTTTTCACAGAGCTGCTCTCTGAGGACGAGGGAAGAGGAAGCAAGCTGGCGTTCTGGTCGATGAGTCTGTCGGAGCGGTTCTTGGGTGGTCTGGAGTTCATTTAGGAGCTGGGGGTTCTGGTGCCGTCTGGGGAGACAACCGTGGACGAATTTTCCAGGGCCTGAAGTGAGGATGATTGCTCTTTTTGGGGCTGTTACTGTCGGAAGTGAACAGTGGTTTTTATTCGGAGACGGTGGGTTGATAACACAATCAGAGAAAGGGAAACGTACGCGCAAATGCACAAACACTATACTGTCAATATATACAACAGGAAAAACAAACCAGTGACTTGAACAGAGAGCAGCGTGTCCTCGAGCGAGCGGGCCCCAAAGTGCCATGGACCCATCGATGGCGTCATAGGTGACATCGTAGCACGACGAGGCCCTTTGAGGTCCTCCAGGGATAGACGAGGGAGGTGGTCGAAGGAGCTGCCCGCCAGAGGGGCCCTCTCCTCTCCTCTGGGTCACACTGATCAGACTGGCCCCGTCAGAGGCCCCTGGACCACTACACTCACTGGGACCCACTCATAGGCCTGTCATTGTCTGCTGGTGGACACATCAGGGGCGTCTTTAGGTTGCATTAACATCCGGGGTTTAGCCCAACGGGAAAATGAAAATGAAAAAGAATTTGTGTGCTTTGTCGTGTATGTAAATATTTTCATTAAGCTTAAGCTAAATAAACAAATTAGCCATTTTTTATAGCTTTAAATAGCTACCTGAATGCAGTGCTGCGTATCCCCAAACATCTAAAGTTCCATTCAAGTTATTTCAGAGCAAAATAAATTCAAGTGAGACAGACCTTACATATATATATATATATATATATATATATATATATATATATATATATATATATATATATATATATAGATCTGACTGTGGATAGGATAGGTTAATTCACTTAAGGTGGTAAACAGTCTGGTTGTGTTTTTAAACTGTTTATTCTCTTGCCAGAAGGAATATCTAGAAGGACGAGGCTACTTTATTTTGAGATGTCCTTGGAATCCCCATGTTTCTTTCTAAATAACTAACTACTATTAGTGACTATCACTTCAAGACTGAATTGAATTAATGCTTTCCATAGTTACCAGTAAATATACCAATAATTTAGTTTTTTATTTTTTTCCCAAAAAATAAATTCGGGGCTAATTAAATAATATCCAGGGCTTTAGTCCCGAATAAACCAGCCTAGTGACGCCACTGGGACACATCGCATTCATTTAAGTGTGTGTGTGTGTGTGTGTGTGCGTGTGCGTGTGCGTGTGCGTGTGCGTGTGCGTGCGTGTGTGTGTGTTGGTGCAGGATGGGGGGAGGGGGGGGTCTTTCTGTCGTTCTCAGGGTGTGTGTGTGTGTGTGTGTTTGTGTGGAGGTGGTGGTGTGTTTGTGTGTGTGTGTGTGTGGAGGTGTGTGTGTGTGTGTGTGTTGGTGCAGGAGGGGGGGGGTCTTTCTGTCGTTCTCAGGGTGTGTGTGTGTGTGTTTGTGTGTGTGTGTGTGTGAGTGGAGGTGGTGGTGTGTGTGTGTGTGTGTGTGTGTGTTGGTGGGGGTGGTCTTTCTGTCGTTCTCAGGGTGTGTGTGTGTGTGTGTGCGTGCGTGCGTGCGTGCGTGCGTGCGTGCGTGCGTAAGTTAGTAAGTGTGTGTTTGGTCACATAATGTCAATGATAAACAAATTACCTTTATTTCAACCACAAACATGTACACACCAACACACGCTCACGCACCCACACAGACACACACATGCCTTCACACACACAAACAGATATACCCACACACACACACACATGGAAAATACAGACACACACACGCCAACACAACCACACACACACATGCCCACACACACACACACACCCAGCCACACACGCCCACACACACAATTTGTGTTTAAAAGCCAGCCTGCATTATGCAGCGTTTCGCTTCAAACACAGGCTTTACCGTTTCAGAGCGGGGATTATCGATCCGCACTATACAATGATCATAAAAAATACATCACTGATCCCCATTAAGACAATATCCATGCACAATATGATGTGATTTCTTTATAGACGACATATCGAAGGAGGCATTACTCCGATAAGGGATCGGATTGATGAGGGACGCCCCTGGTATTGAGCGCCTCGCTGATAGCCGAGGCTCTCCAGCTCAGCCCAGCAGACCGCTGTGTGATTGGCTGTCTGGTGCGACGGTAGATCAGGCCCTCGGTTCTGGGCTCCCAGGGGTTAGCCATCCTCAGACCTGTGCTGGAGAAAATACAACCTCTTCCTCAAGGGCATTCATCTGGGGCCAGGATCAATACGTGTGAAATGAAAATTGAGGGAAGGTAAATATTACCGCGGTGCTGTTTGACCCCGCGCGTCCGGAACGTTCCAGCGTTTTAGTAATCGAGTTGAAGGGAAATGAAGACAAACGATAGGGCTGTGTTGAAGGGAATGGGTTTACGAGGTTACCATTACACGTGTAAAGTACATTTCTATAGTACGCATCGCATGTGAAGTACACAACTGAAGAACATGTGCAGAACATAACATAGAAAAATAGGACATTCAGAAAAATTCTCAATGTAACCATTTCAAACATAATGTAATCTACATGAGGTACACACATGGAGAACACGTATGAAAAGTTATGTTTTGGTAAAATACATAGTGTTCTCCATGTGTGTACCTCATGTGTGTATTTTGGTTACACTATTAATCTGTTATTATTTTCCATTAAAATTGAACATGGTATAACATAAAGGAACATGACACTCCTAAACATATTATTACATAACATGAAATAACCTGACACAATCAGTAGCTTAACCTAACCTATTTGCAGCTTTTTAAAGCAAATCATAATTATCATTCCTCTCTACTTCCTCACTCCGACCTGTTGTGATGCACACATGAATGATAGCCCGCCTGGACCGTTCTGATTAGCTTTATAACCTTTCAAGCTTTATTAACCAATTAACCAACACAAAACGACTATTTATTCCAAAACTTCCTGACTGGAGTGGTTAAAAGCAGGTGCTGGATTGATTGGCCTTTACTCGCGGGTGAAACGTCATGTCTAATTGATCTTAAAAGGCTTACGCCCGCTTGACTCTTAAAACCGACGGGTAATCATTAGGCATGTGTGTGGCCATGTGTGTGTGTGTGTGTGTGTGTGTGTGTTAAGCGTAGCTGAACTGTGAAACCAGGACCAGGCGGTAACCTCGGGGGGAATGGAACAGCGTCCTCGCGCCTCGCCTTCGGTGATCCCCTAATTCGGCCTGAATACATTATGACATGAAGAATCATAATTTGGGCTGAGAGTTCTTGGAAAGAGGGGGAGGTGTTATCCCCATGGTAATGCCCGACAGGAAACCTTGCAATACTTTTTTCTTAAGGTAGTATTTTGTGTGCGAAATGCGTCAGGCTATAATTGTGCGAGAAGCTTTGCACTCTCTCGGACGCAGCAGTCAAAAATAACCTCTCCCCAGATGGATAGAAACATGGTTTTCCTCAACAGCCTCAACAGACTGTACTCTGGGACTACTGGAGAGTTTAAAGACTGATGCACGCTAGCAAGTGATGGAGATTTAAACAGAGATACACACTGTGTACTGGGGGGCTACTGGAGAGTTTAAAGAGTGATACACACTGTGTACTGGGGGGCTACTGAAGAGTTTAAAGAGTGATACACACTGCCTACTACTGGAGAGTTTAAAGAGTGATACACACTGTGTACTGGGGGACCACTGGAGAGTTTAAAGAGTGATACACACTGTGTACTGGGGGGCTACTGAAGAGTTTAAAGAGTGATACACACTGCCTACTACTGGAGAGTTTAAAGAGTGATACACACTGTGTACTGGGGGACCACTGGAGAGTTTAAAGAGTGATACACACTGTGTACTGTGGGACTACTGCAGAGTTTCAAGAGTGATACACACTGCCTACTACTGGAGAGTTTAAAGAGTGATATACATTATGTACTGTGAGACCAACGAGAAGTTAACCCATTTGTGCCGGCTGCTGCGTGGCGCAACATTGTATCTACTAGATACAATGTTATGGGTTAAAGTATAATTATAATGCATACATCGGGGAGTTTAGAGAATAATTACACAGACAGGAAGCTGCTGATTGTGTCTGGTCAGATCCAGGGCAGTGATTGGCCGGTCCCTAACAGACCTGCGACCAGAGGAGTTATCTTATCGCTGCCTATAATGGCTCCTCAATTAGATGAGGAACGTTTGGCCCCAAGATCCCTTCTCCCTAACAGATGGGCGCCGCGCCAAGACCGCAGAGCCCAACACACACAAACTTAGAGCGTCGATCGCTCATAAATAAAATCGTTTGGAACAACCCGGAGAGAAAAGCCACAGCTGAACTCCCCCCGGTCGGACCAATCGCAACGCCCGACGGCCGCGGCGTCCAGGGACCCCGGCCTCCGAGCAGCTAATGAACAAATCGCCCGGTAACCATGACAACAACAACCGCAGCATCCACCCACACACACACACACACACACACACACACACACACACACACACACTGGGCCTTCCCCGGAGCACCTGCCCCGGTGAGGAGATAAACGTCCCGGGAAGCTCACAGTGTGTGGTGCACCACCAGGGGAGCGGCCGCAGACTCCCTCTCCTCCTCCTCCCTCTCCTCCTCCTCCCTCTCCTCCTCCACCCTCTCCTCCTCCTTCTCTTCTCTTGCCTCCTCTTCCTAACCCCTCCTCCTCAGCATTCCCCTCCTCCTCTTCTCCTTCAGTCGCTCATCCTCCTCTTCCGACTCCTCATCTTCCTCCTCCAACTCCCCCTCCTCCTCCTCCCTCCTCTGACAGCTCCCCCTCCTCCTTCCTCTCTTCCTCCACCTCCATCACCTCCTCTGCTTCATCCTCCCTGACCTTTTTCTCCTCCACTTCCTCCTCTTCCTCTTCTCTCTGCTCCTCTTCCCTCTCCTTCTCTTATCTGTCCACCCCCTCTTCTACCTCTTCCCCTCCCTCCTCCTCGTCCTCTCCTTGTCCTCCTCCACCTCCTCCTCCCTTGCCACCATGTCCTCCTCCCCTTCTCTTTCTTCTTCTTCTGCCTGAGCCTCCACCTCCACCTCCTCCTCTCCTTGCTCCTCCTCCCTCCTCCACCTCCTCCACCTCCTCCACCACCTCCACCTCCTCCCATGCCTGTCTGCCATCTCATCGATGCCAAGGTCTGCCAAGATCACCGTTGCGGCTGTCCCCGACGCAGAGGGGTTGATTAATCACACATCTTTTTATTTGAACCATACAAAACGCCCGCCAGCCAGGCCTCTCTGAGACACAGCGCCGTGGGCAAACTTTGTTGAAAGCGGCTATTTATTTATTTAATGTCGTATGCGTTTAATTTATAGGCCTTGGATGTGAGCCACCGGCTCTCACCCTCTGGGGTTCCAGAGACTTCCGTGACCTTTTCGATATTTAAAAAGTTACAGTTGGTGCGTTGCGGTTTGGACAGGAGACAGGGAAGGGAAAAGTTAAATGTAATTAAATTCCATGTTGACACACAGCCAATAAAGAAAAACTTCAACCAGGGGCCTGGAAGCACTTGGCAATTAATGGACAAGAGCGTGTCATTTTGTTGGGTATTAGCGCTCTCGTTTAGTGTGTTGTCTAGCCGTCTTCAAGGAGTCCATCTGGCAGGGAGAGATGGTGGTGGACAGTAGGAAGGTTATAGGAATACACAGGCGACATTCGTTAGAAATTTATTCAGGGCAGTTGGGAGCGGAACAAATACAATAGCGGTGTCAATAGGCATCTCTCCAGACGTGATATGTTGTGGATTTCTTTAGCCATGAGAGCCGTTCCTGGTGTGCGGCTGTGTGTATTTATTAGACCGCACTGCCAATAAACAGATTTACAGTCCAGGGTTCATTATTTATTAACTCGGTTCAATGAAGTCCTGGTGTCGCTCTGTCTCCATGTATTACCAGACGTATCCATTTCATTTCGATTCAATATACACCTTTTTCATCACTCCGAGGGGAAATATAGGTTAGTTTTTTTCAGGACACTGTTTGGTGTTTTCTGCTTTTATTGTTCTTGGAGTAGTCGCCTGATACCTCGTCCTGTGGCTTTATTGGAGACATCACCAGCATCCTAAAAAATTTTGGGCATCGAGGGAGACGGAAATCCGAATGACGTAGTTTGACATGACGCACTTTGAGAACATCAGGCATCACCTGAGATGTACTTGGCAACATACCTGGCAACATAACCCCATATAAAAATACCTACTTTAGATGTCTGCTTGTTTTGGCACGTTATTGTGTTGATTTAATGGTTAGTCAGGTGGATACGTAAATGGACTGCATTTATTCAGCGGTTTTCTAACCAGTGGCCACTCAAAGCCCTTTACAATATTACCTAACATTCACCCATTCATACACTCATTCACTGGGTGGCCCCGCCCATTCTGCCGGCGGTTTGAGTCCGCCCTGCACAAGGGTCTGGAGAAGAGCAATACATTTCTTATTGCTTCCGATACGTTTTCGCGGGAACCAATCACCAAGCTGGCTTTTTCCCCTTGGCGCGCTATTGGCTGGTTTAACACAATGACGACAGGGAAGCGACGGCAAGCAGCCAATCGCGTACAGAGTCAGTTGAACTAGGCCGGTTGATCACGCCTCTCGTGCTGAAGAAAATAACGGCAGCTTCCCCAGACCAACGTGCAATCTACGATTGGCTTGGTCTGGTAATAGCCAGGCTACCATCATCCATATTGTGATGAATTTGTATATCTTACACTAAGATACACGTCGTCTTTAATACGGTAAATGTGTTGTAGCACAAAACGTTGACACACTAACAACATGCTCCCACACACCATGCAGACATCACACAGTACTAAGCATATCTCCGACCAATCAGGACGACAGCTGATTTCACTTATGAGCCGGTTCAGAGGTGTGGGGGGGAAATCAGGGGGTCTGATTATGTGGGCGGAGCCGCTGGCCTCGCCTGGCCCTGTGGGGTAAAGGGGTTTTCTATTTATAAAACCGAGCAAGAGAGAGACAGCAAAAGAGAGCGAGAGTGAGTGAAACAGAGTGAGGGAGAGAGAGAGAGAGAGAGAGAGAGAGAGAGAGAGAGAGAGAGAGAGGAGAGAGAGAGAGAGAGAGAGAGAGAAAGAGAGAGAAAGAGAGAGAGAGAGGTAGGGGGAGGGGGGGGAGGGGGACAGGGAGGGGGAAAGAGAGAGGGGGGAGGGGGGGAGGGGGACAGGGAGGGGGAGAGAGAGAGGGAGAGAGGGGGAGGGGTCTCGTTGGGGCCCGTCACACGGGGACATCTCGGCAGTTTTGGACATGCTGCTCAGAGACGGCGCCACACAAGTACACACACACACATACACACACGCATACGCACACACACGCACACGTATATACACGTAGAGACACACACACAATTGCAAAAAAATCACACATACATTAGGCATGTGCGCACACGCATGACACGCAGACCAACTCTTTTGCATTATTCGATTTTAACCTTTCTTGTTTCAAATGTATTTAGGCTGAGCATTAACAATAGGACAGTGTTATTTTTCCATCACCCAATCTGTTCCTACGGATGAACGGTAGAGAAAAAACTGGGATAATCCAGCCACGCGTTCTGCGTATCTGCCGATCCATTTTTTTATTTTAAACCGAGACATTGGGATTCTCACAGGGCGATCGTGTGGGCGTGCGAGTGTGTGAGAATGAGAAGAGAGAGAGAGAGAGAGAGAGAGAGAGAGAGAGAGAGAGAGAGACTATAAGTGGTGGAGATGAGAGAGAGGGAGAGAGATAGAGAGCGAGTGAGAGAGGCAGCAGGTAAAAAAAAGAGAGTGAGAGGGAGACCCAGGGAGAGAGCACGGCGGGATATCAATGAAATCCCCTTCCACTGGATGAGGAGAGGAAGACGCTTCTCTGCTCGTTGCGGAACGTTCTCCTCGGACATGTCCGACGTTAAATCGCTTCCGAGACGTCATTGCTCCCCTTGAACCAGGTGAGCAAGCCCGGGAGAAGTTGCGGGATTTGACGCACGGGGATCAGCACGAGACACGTCACAGACAGGTCGTCTATCCGTGGTGTTTTGCGCACGCTTTCGGGATGTTTTGGTGACCAAATACGCGGCCGGCCGAGATTAGTTCTTTTATTTTCTCTGCGGGTTGCCGTATTTATTTGAAGAAGTCCGGAGAGGGGGTGTTGAGGGATTTAAGTCAACAGGCTGCGAGGGAGAGAGGGAGAGAGAGAGAGAGAGAGAGAGAGAGAGAGAGAGAGAGAGAGAGAGAGAGAGAGAGAGAGAGAGAGAGAGAGAGAGAGAGAGAGAGAGGAGGGGGGGGTATTCTCTGTGACTGCCTGTAGAGCGAGAGGGTTTAGTTTGTGTTGGTCAAGCATGACATCAGCGTGGAGGCGCGGAGGCTGCTGTGTGCGTGTGATGCTCATCTCCACCGGCCGGATTACCACCGAGGAATACACACATTAGCGGACCCCTGCTGCGAGCAGACACCGACGGCCTCACCGGATACCTTGAGAATTGATTTTGGGGAAAACTATACGGTCGAGTTCATATTTTTTCACACAGACAAGCACACACTCACACACACACACACACACTCTCTCTCTCTACGTCTCTCTGTCTGTATCTCTCTCTCTCTCTAACTCTCTCTCTCTCTCTCTCTCTCTCTCTCTCTCTCTCTCTCTCTCTCTCTCTCTCTCTCTCTCTCTCTCTCTCCCACTTCGTGTTCCCTCTGTATCTTTGGTGGTGGAATGGATGCACGAGCAACAAGCGCCCGTGTCCGTGGGCAGCCCGCGCAGACTTCGCGGGGATAACGCGTGGCAGAGCCGCACTCCACTTGGCGCGGTTTCCCAAGCGGTTCGGTCCCTGGGATTCGACCGTTTTCCTGGCGCCACCTCGCTCTACCTCCGTGGGAACCGTATGGCCCGCGCGTGCGTGCGTGCTGGATAGGTCGTGCGCTTGACTTCTACAATGCGGAACTTTGGATTTCCAGAATTGTTGTAAAAAAAAAAAAGTGTCCGGTTTAAAGGTTCCCGTTTTTCCCGCGTTCTCGGTTCTACCGGACACATCCGAGGGCGGAGGTTCGGTTTGGAGAGGCACTACCATGGCGCAGCTGAAACACCGCCTCACGCTCCGCTTCTTGTGGCTGCTCCACGCGCTCCTGCTGGACCTCGCGGGCTCCCAGGAGATTTACGCGCCACATTCTATCCGCGTGGAGGGCGACGTGACGCTGGGGGGGCTCTTCCCCGTCCACGCGCGGGGGCTCCCGGGGGTCCCGTGCGGGGACATCAAGAAGGAGAACGGAATCCACCGGCTGGAGGCGATGATGTACGCGCTGGACCAGATCAACGGCGACGAGGAGCTGCTGCCCAACATCACGCTGGGGGCGCGCGTGCTGGACACCTGCTCGCGGGACACGTACGCGCTGGAGCAGTCGTTGACGTTCGTGCAGGCGCTCATTCAGAAGGACACGTCAGACGTACGGTGCACCAACGGCGAGCCGCCCGTGTTCGTGAAGCCGGAGAAGGTGGTCGGGGTGGTGGGCGCCTCGGCCAGCAGCGTGTCCATCATGGTGGCAAACATTCTACGGCTCTTTCAGGTGAGGGTCCGTGCGGTGACGCGTACGCGCGACTGGTGGATGGCGACGCGTACGACGGCGCCTGGTTCTGTGGAGACGCACGATCACGAGCAAGCACTGCGCGAGCGCACGCGCACGCACGCACACACAAATGCATTAACACACACACACACACACACACACACACACACACACACACACACACACACACACACACACACACTCTCTCTCTCTCTCTCTCTCTCTCTCTCTCTCTCTCTCTCTCTCTCTCTCTCTCTCTCTCTCTCTCTCTCTCTCTCACACACACACTCGCACACTCGCACACACTCGCACGCACACTCGCACGCCCACTTTACCATGGGTATGCTACTTAAAAACAGCTCACATCCAGCCTCAGATAAATGCTGTGCACCAGTTTTATTTTTCCTACGATGTTCCCACTGCGCTAAAGGTCCATTTATAAACACTATTTCAGAAGCACAGATAGGTCAATGACCCCAACCGTGACATGAACCCCGAGCATTTCAATATCACGTCTCCAGATGATCCACTTTCCGGAATATTCTTAATATTACTCATTGTGTGCGGTGATTGCCTGTGCGCTGGATTGCTCCCCGCCAGAAGCGCGTGTGGGAGTTTGTGTCGTGTTGGCCGGGCGACGCGAGCCAATTAAAGGAACCGAGACTCAGAATACAACAGGCTGCGAACACACTGGAGCCTCTTTCATTGCTATGTTTGGGTATGTGTGTGTGTGTGCGTGCGTGCGTGCGTGCGTGCGTGTGTCTGTGTGTGTGAGTGTGTGCGTGTGTACGTGCGTGTGTGGCTCCATGCGGGAGCTTGTGTGCGGAGTCGCTGCGTGAGAGAGAGAGAGAGAGAGAGAGAGAGAGAGAGAGAGAGAGAGAGGGCTCGTCTGCTCGTGCTCGACCTCGCCACGTACCCACGCTGTGTAGCTGCGCGTGGTGCTGAAAGGACAGGTCCCTTCGCGCTGCCGTCACTACGCCGAGTTTCCGCGAGCGTTTCACTGCTTTTTTCGTTCACTTGACTCCAAATTCGTCTTTACTTGCGAACTAACGCTACTTTACTTATCTCTGTTTTTTTCAAAATTCATCTGCTCCGGAGGTGTATCTTTAGATACATTATAGATTAGGCTGTAGATATTTGTGCACGTGTGTAGAATTATAAACAGCCAACCAAACATCTAAACATTGATGACTAAAGGAAGGAAAAGCAGAAAGCTAAGGAGAGAATCAAAGTGTGTGGTGTACTGAAGGATGTTAATCCCTCTGGACTAAATTAGGCCACAGTAAATTAGGAGACAATTAGGTTCCCTCCCTTGTTTCCTTCACACATCACTGCCGATTCCTGACTCGGGGAAGTAGGTCAGATAAAAAAGAGCGGGAAAAGTGTTTCACCACAATCACCCGGGGGGCTAGCCAGCTATAGCATGTCCCTACATCAGCGTAATCTCGCAGGACAAAAATGAGACGGTAATTATTTTCCCCAGTGATAGAGAAAGTCGTCTGCTTCCCAGCTGTTTCCAGTTCATTACTGGCCTAATGCCTCTAAGTGGCCTAGCTGGCATCCGGGCCTGAATCACAAACACATTAGATTTAGACAGTCTCTCCTGGGCTAACGGGCTCTGCTTTAACCCTTTGCGGTTAGCCCCAGGGTGTGGAGCCATCCAAGCTTGACTCCTTTGTGAAACCTAGTGATGTAGGGTAAGAAATGTAGCAATGCCTTTGATAGGCTTGTCTGTTTCACTTCTGTAAGCAAAGCTACTGTCTCTCTTTGCTGGTGTTTTTTGTAGCAAAGCTTTATCTCTCTCTTTCTCTCTCTTTACTACTCTCTCTCTCTCCCCTTCTCTCTCTCTGTAACTATATTTCCTCTCTCGCTTTCCTATTTCAAATATATCTATCGCCTATATCGCTCTCTACTCAATTATCTCCTGCTTGCATCTCTCACTTTCTCTCTCTTTCTCTCTCGCTCTCTCTCTCACTCTTTATTATGATCTTGTTCTATAAAACAGTGAAATGTTGGATGCTTTTGGGAAAATCCAGAGGAGAAAAATGAATGAGGTTCCTCTCTTTTGTTGTGATAATCATGTTCTAGAGTGGAATCCTCTCTCTCTCTCTCTCTCTCTCTCTCTCTCTCTCTCTCGCCATCCCCCACTCTCTCCATCTCGCTCTCTCTCTGTCTGTCTTTCTCTCTCTCTGTCTTGCTCTCTCTCTGTCTGTCTCGTTCTCTCTAAGTAACCGTCATCTCTCCCTCCCCTATGTCTCATTATCTCTCTAAATGTCGGTCTACTTTTTTCTTTGCCTATCTCTCTCTCTCACTCTCTCTCTCTCACTCTCTCTCTCTCTCTCTCTCTCTCTCTCTCTCTCTCTCTCTCTCTCTCTCACTCACTCTCTTTCCTCCCTTCTCCCTTCTCCCCAAACTCTACCTATCACTGGGTTATGTATTATATATGAACCCCTTACATTAGGGTTGTGAATCCTGACCAGGATTCACATGGCACCAGACTGCCATGGGGTGTGAGTATTCACTCACACCCCATTCAGTCCCCCCCCCCCCCCCCCCCCCCATCTTTAGACCCAAGATGATTGACGCTTGGTGACTCAGGCCCATTGACAATCAGGACCAGTGTAGCCATGTGTGGTGAATCTAGATGCTTCTCTTCCTTTGGGGTGCACCACATGGCCCCATGGCAGTCACATGACCCTAGGGTCCCGTCTTCTGAAAGGAGAACAAATTATTTTGAAAGCATGAAAGCTACTCTGCACTGCTTAGACCTCCAACCCCCCCTAAAACGAGTTTATATTTCTGTGTGGGCAGAAGATCTTCTGGCTGTTGGACTTATTTTCTGGCCTCAAAAAGGTTGATACCAGTTAGAGTCTTTTTATCCCTAAACCGAACCATAACGACTGCGACAATCATGGATAATAACAAAGCATTCCATAAAGACAATAACATAAAATATACTTTATTAATCCCGGATGGAAAACGAGGGTGTCGTACCAGAAATGATCAAATGAATAACAATCGTAAAATGCTAAATCGTCTGGCGAGGTACATTTTTGGGGAGTAAAGGGAAAATTAAATTCAGGGTTTGACTGTTGAAATGACTCCAGTGTAATTTGCAGAGCCTGACAGGCTGTCCTGATCCCATTCAGCTTGCCGCTCGGTGCTTCATTAGACAGTGCTGGTCAGCTCCAATGCACACGCCACTCACATTCCCATTGTAAAAAAAACATAGGGCTATAAAGCTAACCCAACCTAACCCGTCGGTATCCATGCCGTTCTACCGACGTCTCGCTATCGTCGGATATACAACGGGTGTCGCTTTGTTTTTACTACGTAATTGGAACATGGTGGTTGTTGTCCATGAACACATGAATGCAGACATGTTTTTCCATTTCATAAGCTAGTAAACGACCCGTCCAGCAAGTGACACACATCCAAAGGAAATTGAAATTGCTGCTTCTGATTGGCCAGCCCCCCGATTGTGCCGGATGATGTCCTATGGCACATGACATCATGACCGAACACTAATATGAGCCCATCACACACAGAGGTTGTCATTCAGGCTGTCCGTATGGTTGTTATTTCACTGTTTTTGTTTCAGTTGTAACCCAATTTACAAACCGTTAGGCTACAGACCCCCCCCCCCCTCAGGTCAAAATGGAAATTAATCCAAATGGATTAGTGACGGTAAAAGCCCTCCTTGCTGCCACTGCATTATTCAACAATGTATAAGGAGTTTTGGAGGGGACGGTCCCCACTGGAATCCTAATGACTTTGAGGTGAATAATCTATCATAATCTCAAAGTAGCAGTTAAGACATGGCATGAGAGACCTCCACGCAAACATAACGCCACCACACCTTCCTCCCTTCCGCCAGCACAGTTGGAATGATTAATCCCTCATCTTCCTCCTCGCTCTTCTCCTTTGCACCTCCTCCTCTCCGCCTTCTCATTCTCTTCCTCCTCCTTTTCCTCCTCCACCTTCCTTCTCCTCCTCTTCCTCCTGACCCTTCTCATTCTCTTCCTTTTCCTTCTTTCCCTCCTTCTCCACCTTTAATGTGGTTCTCTATCCACATTCATTTTTGCTAGTTTCCTATTTGACTTTCGAGAGACACACATACCCCCCTCCTCGCCCCCCCCTAAAAAAACAAAAATATAGCTAAAAGAGTCAATCAATACCCTAAAATAACAGCAAACAGAATAACAAGTGGGGCAGACATCAGCCCCAAAGCAACGCTTCACTGGGCGGCATACAGCAGACCGACATACCGTCACAGACCCCTACATACTCTGTCCCTCCTCCTCCGCGTACCCAGGGGGCCAGTGTGGCCGTTCAGCCCCTAACCCCACCACAGCCTGGTGTGGGTGCTCCATTCCCACCGCTGCCCTCCCACCGCTGAGCATGAAAGAGCTGCCAGGTTAGACCAAAGCCTCTGAGAGGCATCCAGCCCCACAGCGCCATCCATTAAGGGCCGCAGAGAGCTTCTGTTGTCCGGGCAGACCTCCAGCGGGGCCCTTGTATTTTAAACGGCTCCCAATGGTTTGTTTTGTTGAAGGGCCGAAGAGAAAACCCTTGTCTGGGATGGATAGGGATTGCAAGTGGAAGCGGTTTTCGGGGTGTTTTCTATTGGTTCTGAGAGTAGAGTGGGTTCTCAATCCGAGACCCTTAGTTTGACAAATACCCCCCGTTGGCTGTTTTTGAATGGACTCCAAGGGGAAAAGTCCCACTTCGTCTTAACCTTTTATTTACCTGGGGCAGATTGACCGACAATTCATGTCTAACAGCCTCCGTCTCCACAACGCCCGGATTGAATGCATTATTTAAATGTTGGCAGCTACACTGGAACATTGGTAGTTGGCCCTTTACCAGCAACGCCCAGAGGAAATGTGTGTGGGGAACGAGCCCAGCTGAAGTTTGGATTCAGAGTGGACTGTTGGATTGAATTTGGCCTTTTCACTCAGCGGCAGCGGCTTCGTAGGTACATTTGGAAAGAGTGCATTTATTTAAGTATACGCTGTCACATTGAGTTCATTCCCATCGTTAGGCTAGCTGGTGGTGAAGCAGTACAACTTGTTCCACAACTTTTTTCTCTTTAGTGAAGCTGGCGTTCTGTTCGTCCTCAGCCTCACTGTTAGAATGGGTTTTAGTGCAGACCAATTGGTACCACAATGCTCTTACCCAACAACACTGCAAGGAGATTTCCCTGAGTATCACATGGGCTGCATTGTTTACAGTACAATTATTTATTTTTTAGATAATGGCAACCTCATTGATAGAGGAGTTGGTTCTCATCATAACTATTAGAGAATGATCACTATTTCAGAACAATCTGATGTCTAACCCCTACCTGCTCCTTAATGAGCTTTGTCTGTATTCAATGTCTAACCCCTACCTGCTCCTTAATGATCTGTCTCCGTATTCAATGTCTAACCCCAACCTTCTCTTTAATGACCCATTCCGGTTTTTACTCTCAAACACCTACTTGCTTTCTCAGCACAATCATCATTCTCTGTATTCACTGTCTTCACATACCTGCTTATTATTGAGATATTTCTGTATTCCCTGTCTAGCCCCTACTTATCTTTGTAGTAATACAAATAGATAAGGATGATTAAGGAAACGCTGTATCCTTACAGGGATTTCCTGCACTCTATGCATCTAATCAGTATGCACTAACACAAAGATTAGCAGGTAAATCCTGAGTTCTTCCTCCATTAAACCACTCAACACGTGCAGAGTTCATATCGGTATTGATTGAGATTAATCAGACTGCAGATAGATACCCACGGGCCACATCTCAATAGGTGTAAGACATATATAGTCTTTAAGGGCCGGACAATAATTCAATATGACCGTTTATTGCCTCTAAATGGTATTGCATCGTAATGAATGGAAGATATCTGCTCCTCTTGATACCAGGTTTTATTGTCTAAAGTAATTACGATGAGGAGATATAAACTCAAATCTTTCAAAATGTGAGGTTTGAGAGAAAGTAAAAGTAGTTTTACTCTGATACTCATCTTACAATTACCATATACTTCTATTTAATGACCCTCAGTAAGACAACTGCGAATGGTGTTTTGAATTCAATGGCATATTGTAATATTTATAATTTTAATGAAATTTGCCCGAGTCTATCATGATAATACATTTCTTCACATTGCCCAGCCTGAAGGCCTTGAGATTACATATTCAGACGCAATTTCATGCAAAAAATATATATATACCATGGGGAAAATGGCTTTTTGACCCGAGTCACTCCAATGTTGTAGTAATGTTGTTTGGAACAGAGGGACAAACAACATTACTACAAACTGCCCACAGGCGGGCATGCACAACACACACACACACACACACACACACACACACACACACACACACACACACACACACACACACACACAAACACCCCCCCCCCCTCACACATACACACACACACAGAAACACACGCACACACACAAACACATCGTACCTGTCAAACCATCTATCAGAGCAGAATCACTTGTCTACGTCTGAACTCTATTTGTCTAAGGCTGATCCCTCTGGCAGATAGCTAGCTAGCGCGACAATCCCTCAGAACGCAGTAGAACGAAGACGTGCTTCGGTTGACTTGTCAGCAATACAAAGGACCAGCGTCTTGAATCATAGCCACCAGCGGGGTGCGTTCAAAGTGTGCTAAACGCAGAAAACTCTCAAAGTTGCCTCATTCAAATCAAGACTCCCAGATTTTGTATACCACCGTACACTGCGGTAGCGGCATGGAGTGTAGTTTCACTAATGACGTCGTTAGTGTGGTCTTCGTCACACCTTGGTGAAGGTGAAGGTATCGCCAGCATTTACAGGCTAAGGAAGGATACTTTGTGAAGAGGCTTGGCTGCGAAGGTTTTAGATTCGATGGATACATTATTCAACCCAAATAAGAAATGTGGGCATAACAGCAGGATCTGTATATACTGATATTATATGTTCAATTATAATATATGAATGTTTGGTGAAACTGCATCGCATCTCAAGAAACTTTTGATACGTTATTGTCCGTTACCTCCCCAGTGAATACTTTATCCGACTACTAATTGGCAGAAAGGCCCAAGGTTATGGGGGATAATTGTGTTGAAATGTGTCAGCCTTTTCTTAGCTTAGTCTTTCATTTTCTTTTGGTTTAAGGGTAGTTCCTGCAACAACAGAGTTCTTCCTCATTAAATTCAATGAGGGAATTTTCTAATTTCACGAGCTATGAATAACATTTCCAGATGTAACAACAGTTCCTCTCTCTTTCGTGCCTTGATGTGTTACGTGACTTTAGAAGTACTGTCTTGGCGCTATAGTCTCTTAGATCTTATAAGAGGCTCTCAGTGAGCGACGATCTCTGCCTCCTTTGTATGTGTTATAGACCACAGAGGGTCAGGTCCATTGTAAGACTGTGAATTAACCTGGATTTGTGTGTGTGTGTGTGTGTGTGTGTACCATTAAAACAGAAATTGTCTCTCTTTCTAATCTGTATGCATTATGTGACTCCGTACTCAGTAGGCCATTACTGTTATGTGTTATTGTGTTGGTGCATGTGTGCGTTGCGTTGCTGGATGTGTCTCTTTGTATGTACCTCTCACTGTGAGCGTGTGTGTGTGTGTGTTCTCGGGTACAAGTGACTGTGCCATGTTAACGCAATGCTGCAAAGACAGCAGTGGATTTGCCTTGGTATATGCAGGATAAGGCAGGATACGATAGTGGCGGGGTGTTCAACTCCCATCCAAAAGGCACTGGGTTCCATCCCCCATGTCCTCTGCATACCTGCAGGCTTCCTTCAGCAAGATTCTCAACCCCCGACTTGTTCCTTAATCGTATCTTCATCTGGAAACGACTTTGGTTAAAAGCGTCAATAACTAAATAACTAAATAGTGAGCTTCAAGCACAGGTCCTCAGGATGGACTTTATAAATCAAAGGCCCAGATTCCCAAGGTCTCCACAAGGAGAGGCGAGGCCCTGGCTGCCCCATGTTACGGCCTATTGATGGCAGGAGACGGCTTGTTTTGAAGAGGAAATGGATTGAAGTGATGCCAGCAAAACTTTGTGTGTTGACTATGAACCAGGAAGGTGACTGCCCTGCTTAAGTTTAGATTCCCAGTGAACTGTTGGATTGCTTTTGGCTATTTAAATTAACCGTTGCAGTCATGTAACCGCCGTAAATGAAGCGCATTTGTATAAATATAAAGTGAGGTCAATCCCATCGTTATTCTTCACAGATCGGTAACCGAGAAAAGCTGTTGAACTCCTTTCCGAAACTTTTCTTTCCTAAGAAAACCATTGCCTGCTGTTCGTCATTAACCACACAGGTGGGGGTACTTTGAGTGGAGTCTGATTGTTGTGAGCTCTTACTTTGTAAGTAACAGCGACAATTTCCTCCCGGGCACAATACCAGAAATTCTAACTTTCCTTAACTTTCCAATTCCAGGGGAATTGCAAGTGTTGAAGAGTGGCGTCCATTCACTCATAGCTGCCTCACTTGTTCACTTGTTTGGACGTAGATAGTGGTCGCACAGACTTCACACATACACCCGCTTCAAGACAGACCTCATAAATCAGAGCCGCTGGTTCGTCCTCAGTTCCAAGGTCTGCATAAGGACGGGTGAGGCTCAGTAAGGTCCATGTCAGTGCCGACTGATGGGCAGGGAGTGGTTGTTTTTGAAGGGAGGGAAGGGTAGGAGATTGATGCGTTGACAGTTCCGGTCAGCCGTCGAGTCAAGGAGAGGACACTGAAACTTCCACTGGGCTGGGCTTTGACTCTGGCTCAAGCCACGCACTGCATGCCCAGCTGCATTCATATCTCCAGGGGAACGAGGGCTACCTTGGCCACCACTGAGGGTGGAACAGGGGTCAGTCAGGGCTTTGGTAGACATGGCTCTCCTGAACCATTGATGGATATGTTTGTGTGCTGAGAGTAATAATCTGACCAAAGTTTTCCTGGATTCAAAAAAAGTACATTAATGTTTAACGTGGGAAGACATTTATCTTCTCTTATTTTCTCCTTTCAAAACGCGAATACAAGATAAACCTCTCCTCCAAGCTTATTTTTGTATCCTACATCGTAACATTGTCTGCTTGAATAAAATCACTACATGCTGAGGTGCTACTGTGTGAGCTATGTTGCTACCTGCTAAAACACTGCGCGATAAGTCATTACTCTGTAAGCTAATGTGCTATTTGCTGGAGTAAAAACCGTTCGGAGGTTTGGAAGGTGCCTGTGATTTAGGCTCTTAATTACGAAGAGGCAACGTGCTTTAATTTGTTGTGTGTATAAAACCTAATTGACCATCTATGGAGCAGCCACACACTGCTAACCAGTGATTGCTGTCATAAAAACCTGCCATCCATGTCTTTTTTCCGGGACATTAATATTTTTATGCAATTAGCCGAGGTCCTCGACCATACAAATTGATGATGATTGTACGAGTGGTAGGGCTGTGAGAATGCCAACTAGCGAACGGGATGGTTTCAGCCACAGTGCGGCAGTCTGGGAGCCATCCTTGCAAACATTTGAGTATGGAGCCTATGGAGTTATGCTTCATTATTCAACAGTACGTTCCGACCAAGTCATTTGATTGGAGAAGAGGCCTTCCATGAGTGCTGATGGAGGCTTTGTCCCAAACGGAAGGCTGCTGCTTGCTGCCTTGCCATCAAACAAGGCAGTACCCTTTGGAGCCACTGTTTTGAAGCATGAAGTTACCTGGAATGGAGTCTGGAATGAGTCGGAAGTCCAAGGCCCAACGTCATGCTGTTGCCAAAATACAGGAGCTTGGCCTCTTCTTTGTTCTTGTCTGAGCAGTGGAGTGTGTGCTCGGTATTATGGGCTGTCTTGACCAACGAAGTACCCGTCTTTGCTGCCATTAGAACCTGCCTAGCAGGAGGCACCTGATTAAGCAGTAGTTGAGACGTTTAGGACTCAAGGATACAGCTAAGCAGCACTGGGACTTTTAACGATGCATGTATCTCTTCGCCTCACAGGTGATTCCAATAACATTGATTCAATTAACGGTCTGTTAAGCTGTCGGAATCCCACATGCCACCAAGGCAACCGTCAATAAATGTAAACACACGGCTACAAATGTATATGATGCAAGGTAGCTGGCCTGGCATGTTTGTGTGTTTCTTGCAACATCTCCGTCCCAGTGAAGTCCCAGAACTATTTGTGTTTGCAGGCCGGGCTAAATATATGATTAAATAAACAAACAAATCATAATCTGTCGATGCTTATACCTGTTAACTAATAGACTGCTGTGATTATTTTTACACTTTTATTTATTGAATACGACAGCACTCCCTCTAGTGTGATATAGTCATAGAATCGGCGCCGTAGGTATGCTATGAGTCTCTATTCCGTGGGCCTCTGCACCTAGGGCTTGAGCTTCTGGTTCTGCGTCGTTGATAGGAGCGATTCCACCCTCTGCCCTATTTCTCTACTTATGTTGAGCAACACATTTTTCTTATACCATATCGTAATAGACAAACAGCCTGGAATTTGCTTGGTTAGTGCCACTAGCATTAATCAAAGCGGTTACCAAACAAATATTAAGGACATTTATTGAAAGCAAAACATAACGCAGCAAATTGCACACAGAAGATTCAGAATCAATCCCTCATCCCCACAAAAGAAAACACTGCACAACTTTTAGGCTTTTCCTCCTTGAAGCCAAGCAAGCAATGCTGTGGTATCACTCATTTAGCAACCCCCTCCTCCCGATGGAATATCTCCCCAAAACACCAATCATACTTATTTTAGGAGTCGTAGTCACACTATTAAGTACTATTTTGAATCGAGCAGACGCTTTTAAGTTATTTTAGACACTTGCAATTATGTCTGGAGAACACCATAACCTAGAAGCAATAGCTGTTCTATAGCAGATATAGTTATATTTGTAGTCTAAGCAATATTTTGTGGGGTATTGGCCTAATTACTACTTCAAGTTCTACTGTAGGCGCCATCCCTCTAACAGGAGTCCTGCAAGCAGGAGAAAGACACATAGCAACCTCTAGCAGCTATACCACTAGCAGTAGTCGTGCTAGCAGTAGCACGATGCATAGCCAACTCTAGCAGCTATACTGCCAGCAGTAGTCATGCTATCAGCGGTAAGAGACATAGATACATGTAGCAACTATACCACTAGCAGTAGTCATGCTAGCAGTAGTACCGTACACATAGCGAACTCTAGCACCTATACCGCTAGCAATAGTCGTGCTAGCAGTAGCACGGTTCGTAGCAACCTCTAGCAGCTATGCACCTAGCATTAGTCGTGCTATTAGTAGTAAGATATATATCCACCTCAAGCAGCTATACACTAGCCCTAGTAGTAGTACAGTACGTAGCGACCTCTAGCATCTATACGGGGTCATCCCTATGTTCCCCAGGTCCTATGTTCCCCGGGTGCAAAGGGTTAGGGTCAGGGTTAGGGTTAGGGTCAGGGTTAGGGTCAGGGTTAGGGTTAGGGTTAGGGTCAGGTTTAGGGTTAGGGTTAGGGTGAGGGTTAACCCTAAACCTAGCCCTAACCATAACCAATCGGAGGAGAGACATTCTAACCGATCACAGGCGAATCAGAGGCGAAAAAGGCGGTACTTTCCCCTACCATCCTATGAAAAAAAGATTTGCTCACAGGGTCCTATGTTCCCCGGTCACATACAAAGCGGGGAACATAGGACCCGGGGAACATAGATACGCTCACATCTATACACCTAGGCAAGGCAACTTTATTTATATAGCACATTTCATACACAAGGCAGACTCAAAGTGCTTCACATACAAACATTGTCATACAATGAAATAAAATAATAGATAAGTAAAAGAAAACATATGCAAAAAATTAGTAAAATAGATCAGCATTTTATAAAGTGAAATGTATTTAAGATCAGATCAACAGTGTTTCTGGTACCTGGGTCGGGACTCCAACCCGACCTAAAGGAACTTGGTCCTTTCTCTTGGACTCCAACCCGACCTAAAGGTATTTGGTCCTTTCTCTGGGACTCCAACCCGACCTAAAGGAACTTGGTCCTTTCTCTGGGACTCCAACCCGACCTAAAGGTATTTGGTCCTTTCTCTGGGACTCTAACCCGACCTAAAGGATGGAGCCCAAGGCCGTTAGTCGTGCTATCAGTTCTAAGATACACAGCGACCTCTAGCAGCTAAACCACTAGCAGCAGTACCCTTCATAGCAGCCTCAAGCAGCTATACGACTAGCAGTAGTCATGATATCAGTAGTATGATAAATAGCCACCTCTAGCAGCTATGCACGTAGCCCTAGTCGTGCTCGCAGTAGAAGGAGCAGGGGAATTTGCGTAGCATTGAACTCCCCACAACAAAGGCCACAGAAGAGCATGGCCCCGGTTCCCCCACAGTCTGTGGGGGGAACTCCGACTGAGGGCCCTGCTGGAGTCAGACCAACACGTGGACTAATTAAAGCTTTTGTTATTCTCGTGAGTCAGTACATTGTGTTTGATGCCAAGGAATTGCTTTGTTCCCTTCCCCTCATTATACAGTTATTATAATTCCGCCCATTTATTCATCCTGGGGTGATTCCAGCTCCTTTGTAACTATTTCGGTGACAGTCCTTTCCGCCCAGCACAAATTCTGCAGTTGTTTTACAGCCGTACGAATGTCTCTTGCTACTGGGGCCGTGTGGTGTTATTCATCTGGAATGCGACGAGGAAAAGGTAGAGGCGTCAGAGGGGAGGAAACAGTCACTTTGTTCCTCTGCAGCTGTCAGTCTCTCCCTACCTCTCTCGCTCTCCATCGCTCACTGTCTCTCCATCTCTTTCTCTCTCTCACTCTCTCTCCCACTCTGACACTAACACTCATGCAAATGCACACACAAACAAACACGCATGCACGCACGCACGCACATATACTTTGTTTCTGACCTGCTATCTGTGTCGGCCTCCCTCACTTTTGTCTCTTTCTCACTTTCTCTCTCTCTCAGTCCCTCTCCCTCACTCTATCTCTGTCACTCTCTGACAATCTCTGACTCTCACACTCATGCAAATGCACACACAGACACACAAAAACACACAAACACAAACACGCACACATACACTGTTTCTTTCCTGCTATCCGTGTCTGCCTCCATCTCTTTTGTGCGGAACACACTCATGCACGCACGCACGCACGCACGCACGCACGCACGCACGCACGCACGCATGCACACACACACACACACACACACACACACACACACACACACACGCACACAACACGCACAGGACGACTGAAATCAATACCATAACTGGGCTCCGTGCAGTCCCACTGTTAACACTCATCAAATAAGCCCCTTATGCGCTCCAGTCCATCATTTCAGAAGGAGGGAGAGAAAGATAACAGCATAATCAATTCAATCAAGACTCCAACGCCCAACATGCCACCGGCTCGTCAGAGGGTCTCATCACAGCTACCTTTTAGCCGCGGGCTACGTGTTAGCATGAGCCCCGTTAGCCGCGGGCTACGTGTTAACATGAGCACGTTTTCTTTCCGGTATCAGGATGTAGAATGATCCACCGGGGTCTCCCGTGTGTTGTACCAGGGGCAGCGTTGATTTAGAGGAACATGGGTAAAGCTCGCCAAAGCAACATGCCGCGGCTCTTAAGGTTTGTCTTTTAGAGTGTGTTCGCCCAGTTGCACAATGACAGGTGTGTGTTGATGATATTACATCAAGTATACGGGGAGGGATAGAGGTCGGAGACGCAACAGGTGAGTAATCTGATTGACTGGTTAGGTATCGCCTCTCTCTCTGAGTGAGAGACATCAGAGTCTGCTCTAAGGCCTTGGCATGACTCATATTGTTCACTTGGGGAACACAGATTGAGCCAGTGGTCATTTGCACAATATGGCTTCAGAAGTGTCTTGCAGATTTGATGATGAACCTTTTGCTTAAACTTGATGTCCATGTACTTTGACAGTTTTAGTCTTGATCCTTCTAGATGAACTGTATCTGTGAAAGGCTCACATTTCGCTGCCAAAATGTAGATTTACAGGCTGTGGACATCCGCTAAGCATGCATTCAGCCCCTTAATTGCGTAAATGGGGACACATTTATATTTAATGATAAATGTAGGCCTGATTTCTCCGGCGGCAATACCTCTTCATAATGTACCCATGATGATGTAAGATCATGTAATCCAAGCAAATAACGATATGGCCTGAACCACAAAACCAGGCACACAGTATGTTACACATGATCCTTATATCCAAACCGGTGACCTCACATCGACTCCTACCCCCACCACAAAGTTATAAAAGTCGGTCTTAATCGTTCTCCCCTCCTCCTCCCACAGAGAAGCGTCAACACTTAGCCTCCACGCTCGGGTTAACCCTGATTCACAGCCATCGCGTTATGAGCTTGTTGAACCATGTCCGGTTAACAAGGTTAATGGAATTCATTTGTTGGTCATTGACCAACCCAACCCCCATCTCTCCTCTCCCCACCACAACACCTAAGTCCAGAGTATCCCAGCATGCAACAGGGCTGTGAGGTGAATATAGCTCGGTAATGCAGAGGTTGTGTCGGGGCCAGGAAGCACAGACATCAGAGGATGAGGTTGTGATGTGCATGAGTGTGTTTATTCATGTGTGTGTGCCCGCGTGCACGTGTGTGTCTGTGTTTATGTCTTGTTGGTATGCTCAAAGGAGGTTAGACGGTACGTTATAAAATGCACGTGCAAGGGCACAAACACACACAGAGAGAAAACCTTTAACCTTTGGTCAATCAGGAACGTCTCGTCAAGCTTAATAATTGATCAATCCTGCACGAGATAGGCTGCAGTATTTCTATAGAATCTTTTACACCAGAAAAAATGATAACCACAACATGAAATATCATCTTTAACCCGTGCAATAGAAAGGCAAGCACGAATCATCAACAACGCCCTAAGCCAATGACGCCTGATCCTTCTACTCTATTGTGTTGTTGTATTGTTGGCCGTCCCAGGCTGAGGGGAGACAGCATGAAGGTATTTCTGCCTCAGACTTATCAAGGACGCCCTCAGCGGGCCTTAGACACACTGGACTGTTCCGGCCGCTTCACGATGCAGCGGCTCATCTCTTGCAACAGTGCAGGAGCATCGATTGGTGGGCATCTGGTTTGTGGCTGACCCTGTGACTGGACTGTCAGATTCCTGTCTCACCGTCTGCGCTGCCAGCCTGCTCCGCCTCTCTTCTTTGGTTTCTCTTGAGGCCAGAGAGTTGTTTTCGGATCTCTGCCTTTTGATTCATGTGAGTGATTCAGAAGAAAGAGATAAGCAATCCGAAAAGGTTGTGGAAAGGGGAAGCGGGGAGTCTAGTGGGGAGTGTGTTAGACCCAGCCGAATGGTTCTGAGTTTGAACCCCAATCACCACAGTCTTCCTGTAGGCATCCTGTCGCAATGTGTGCTCACTCCCACTGGCTCCTTCATTTAAATATGGACATGCAAGGCTTTTAGTTGGGTGACTTCGGATTCTATGTAGATAATGAGATGTTCAATTTCAAATTTTCGATGTCCGCTTATTTCTAAGCTGTTTGCATAGACTCTGCGTTGTGTGCTTTTTCATCGTAGTGGTAATTCTTGGTTTATTACAGGATGTAATACAGCAAGGTACAGACTTCGGTTGAATAGTCTTTACCGTCGGGGTTTGGTGAGAAGCATTCTCCAGACGTGCTCCTTGGCTGTCTATCCCTCATCTCACCGAACCAAAAGTTTGAGGCGATTATTATACATAAGATAATGTGAATAACAAAAGAACAGAAGCAGCAGCAAACTGCACACATCTTGAACCCAGAGACTCTTGCTAGGAGTCAAACACTATTACCTCTATTTATTCCAAGCTATTGCGTCCAAACCAAATCGTTAGATCTCCATAGAGCTATAACTGGTATTGCAAGCAAACAGGTCTGTCTTATATTTGTAAGAAAGTGGACATTGAATCTGAACCCTACCAGGGAAAATGTATTTTAATGACCAAACAAATGAAGTGCATTATGTCAGTGACACATTAGCTACGAGCCAGTTTGTCAGCGTGATTGGTGATATATACTGTATACATATTCCTTAGTGGACTTGAGACCACAAAGGACATGATAAGGCTTTGGTACGTATGGCTGTTACTATAGCTGTCAAATTTCTGTCTTGTTATCTTGATAGTAAATACATTTTGCGTTGAATTGGGAACCAGGGCGGACAGCCGACTTCACGCTAGGCTTTGTATTGACGCAGACTCCACACAGCTAAGTGATTTTCTCCCCTATATACCTGGAGACACTTCAAACATGACAATCCGAACAGCAAGCCAAAACAACAACGTGAACTATGTATGCAAAGATCCGGAAAGCGTCTCCAGCTAGACGCCAGCATACATTAATAATAATAAAGTTGATGCAGAACAGTGTATTCCAGGTGAATCTTATAGCAAGCCTGGAGAAGATATGCGAGTAAATAGCCTCAAAGGAGATGAGGATCATGGCTGACGGACAGAAAGAAGAGATGCATGAGATAAGGAAATGAGAGAAGTGCTGCTTCCTGGCGATGGTGGAACCTTTCTTGTTTCTCATTATTATCTTTTGTTTGTTTCTCTTTCTAGCTGTTACTGTGCACAAACACGTGCCCTGTGCTTACACACACACACACACACACACACACACACACACACACACACACACACACGTAGACATACACATACATATATACGTACACATACACAATCATACACGTACACACACTCACACACACACACATAGACACACACAAACATAAAACACACACACACACACACACACACACACACACTGACACACAAATAGGGAGAGAAATTTAGAGAGAGAGGAAATGATAGTGTAAGCACGGGAAGTAGAGAGAAACCCATAAAGAAAGAGGGCAGGAAATACAGAAAGTAGGCGATACAGGAGCATCTCGACACAGTTCAAGAACAAGAACAAGAAACACGATCAGATAAAACAGTATGAGAGAGAGTGAGAGAGAGAGAGAGAGAGAGAGAGAGAGAGAGACAGAGAGAGAGAGAGAGAGAGAGAGAGAGAGAGAAAGAGAGTTAGAGAGAGACAGAGAGAGAGAGAGAGTTAGAGAGAGCATGACATGAAAAGGAAGATGAACAAATAACGATAAAAATAGGAAGGGAAGACTGAACAGATGTATAGAGAGAGAGCCAGAAATAGACAGATGCACACAGAGATGAACCGAAGAAGGGTTAGAGAGAGAAACACAGGACAAGAAAGATGCATAGAGAGAAAGACAGGAAGAGAGAGAGACAAAGACGAAGAGTGAGAGAAAGAAAGGAAGAGAGATACACAGACGAAAAGTGAGAGAAAGACAGGAAGAGAGAGATACAGAGATGAAGTGTGATAGAAAGACAGGAAGAGAGATGCAGAGATGAAGAGTGAGAGAAAGACAGGAAGAGAGATAGACTGACAAAGAGTGATAGAAAGACAGGAAGAGAGATACAGAGATGAAGTGTGATAGAAAGACAGGAAGAGAGATGCAGAGATGATGAGTGAGAGAAAGACAGGAAGAGAGATGCAAAGATGAAGAGTGAGAGAAAGGAAGGCACAGGCAGATGTGCAGTGGGAGAGTGGAGCAGGAGGTGTTTTAAAGAGACCTGATGTCAGCTTGGTGGAAAAAATATAGTCAACCGTCCTGTATTACACACACACACACACACACAGAGTGTGTCTAATTGTGTGTGCGTGTGTGTGCGTGCGTGCGTGTGTGTGTGTGTTTGTGTGTATATGTGCGTGCGTGCGCGTGTGTGTGTGTGTGTGTGTGTGTGTGTGTGTGTGTGTGTGTGTGTGTGTGTGTGTGTGTGTGTGTGTGTGTGTGTGTGTGTGTGCGTGCGTGCGCGCGTTTGTGTGCGTGTGTCGCTGGCAGTGTATTAATCCTGCTACGGTCCAGAACCAGACAGTCCTTGATGGGAACCACTAGGGATTATCTGACATTTCCTTAATTTCACACAAGAACACACAATAGTTTCACGCTGGGGGAACTCTCTCTGTTGCTGTCCCCTCGCCTCAGACCCTAACATTTCTATTTGACATTTGTATCTCAGCCTTTGTAATAGCATAATTTACCATCGTGGAGATAAAATTAGAAAGGCTTTATTCCAAAATCCCGGTCATGGTTTGTTAAGGTGAAGACCAGTTTATTAATTATTTGTTCTACTTGTTTATTATTCTTCCCAGTAAATGATTATGTATAATATTTTATCCACACACATGCTGGTGATCGAAACCCATTCCCCGGCTAGTGTTGAGGCCTTGCTCAAGCAGAGGCATGAGAAAAAGACTGTATAATATGACTCACATATCAATTTGTATGTATCAGTGATATTTATATATACATATACATAGTGGCGCTTGGTGTATCCAGCATGTTGGACCATCTTTGGCAGTATATCACATTACCCATGATGACTCTGTCTCTCTGCGTGTTTCAGTTTGTTATTACGTATAACAGAGACGCAGAGAGAGGAAGATACATAATGAGATCGAGTGGGAGACACATCGTGAGAGAGAAACCGGCAGATAGACAGAGACGTTTTGATGGTCTTCTGAGATATCAAGCGCCTCCGATTGGAAGCTGGGCACAAAGACGGAAAGGCTATTATTAAAGTCAGACTTGGCAGACGTTTTGCTGTCCTAACGAAGCAGAAGATTACGGATTCCTTGAAAATGTCAGTTGGTCTTTAAAAAATAAAAATGCAATGATATTACACACTATAACTGCTCGTTAATCGGAGACTTCACAGTTCACGTTATTTTGCCCAATATGAGAAGATATTAAACAATTAAATTAATATCCTCGTTTTAGGAGGCCTCTCTGACCTTTTTAGAATGTGTAGTCACACATAAAATAATTGCATTTTCATTTTCTCAGCCACACATTTTTCTCAGCCACACACAACAATAATTAACAATAGTTATTAACTGATCAATAATGTTTTATCTGTCGGATTAATTTCAGAATACCATTTAATGATCACATTCACACTATCAGTTTAAGTTTAAGTTTAAGCTTTAAGTAAAGCAGAGCAAAAACTTTATCAAACAACACAATTATTTTTCTTTCGTGATCCTTTTTAGCCCTGAAGAAAAATAACACGATATAGAAATTACATCAGTTAGAAAAATTGCAAGATCAGTTGTTAATTTTGGTCTACTCTTTTGAGTGTTTCACACTGAGTCAGACGATACCTTTTTGGCGCAAAAACAACCACAAAGATGTCCTTCAAGTTCTCCTGCAGGCTGAGTGCACCTCTGGTTCCAACCTCAAACACAAAAAAGTCTTCATTCCTGGAAACTACAATACGTTCACAATCCAAGACTCTTAGAATCCCATCCCCAGTATGTTGTTCGGGTGTCTGCGTGTGTGCTGACAGTTTTGTTTCATTTGTAGTGGAAGTAGAAACTAAAGTAGACACTAGTGCTTCTAAAGTTGACACCAATCCTCCTTGTAGTTATCGTGCAATCTTCCGCAACCAACACAGACCTGACAGGTTGTGTGTCTGAGCTGATCTTTTGTCTGGTTCTTCTTTGCTTTGTTACCTATATAAAATTATTTAACTGACACTTTCTTCCAAAGCGCCTTACAGGGAATCGTCTTAGAAACTAGGCTTTGACGTAAGAATAGCTTACGTTCCAAAAGCTTTAAACCAAACGAATACACTTACAGTATGATGTATAACCATGCATGATGATGACGTTCGAATCAAATCCAACAGTTTCGCATTCCGATTTCACTGTGAGTTTATTATAATTGGATGAAGGTATATATTTAATATAAAACACTAATCTTGATGAGAATAGTACTCATAAGAATATGCATAATAAAGTACTACTTTTGGACGTTGGCTCCAGAATAAGTAAAGTGACTCCTCGGATAGGTAGTCGCTGAGGGGGCTTCGGTCAGAACGCAGACACTGAGGCATCAGGGCTCCTAGTTTAAGTTGATATTATGTGTTTTCCTTATAGATTCCCAAACTGAGGACTGAAAGCTCTGCACTCGCTTTCCTCGGCCAGGTGCCTTTGAAATGAATGGCGCTCTGTCGTGCTAACTCAGTTTGTCATGAGCATGGGCACTCGTTTACCAGCGATATGGATGCAGCTTGTTTACGCTTCGGCGTTCGCTGATTCTGACGTGTGTGTTTCTATCTGTGTGTGTATCTTCTGCATATGTGTGTTTCCCTGCACACAGGTGTGTGTGTGTGTGTGTGTGTGTGTGTGTGTTCGTGTGTGTTCGTGTGTGTGTGTGTGTGTGTGTGTGTGTGTGTGTGTGTGTGTGTGTGTGTGTGTGTGTGTGTGTGTGAGTGTTTGTGTGTGATTCAGACTTGGCCAGCTCATACTAGCATGCACCAAAACTTTGATTGAATTAAGAGAAAAATACACAAATGCTCTTGCATAAGGCCTAGTACCTTCTACCACCTACTCCATACACCGGTGTAATATGGACTAACGTATGGATCCTGTGGACCGTGAAAGGGTAGCATCGCTATGAATCACTGCATCACACGTGCATGCATTGTTTCTATTCCTCCCTGTCCACTAATCAACGTTCAAGTAGAATCTAACCAGCCATTGATTAAGTGTAGCCCCCATCTACCCTCAGCCTATTTTCCAGTTGATTCTCAGTCACAACAACATTAAATATTACAAGAACAAAACCCAATCACTCCAAATATGCTCAAAACTTGAATTGATGTTTTCTCCTTGGAGCTCTGAAAGTAGGATTGCAGATCTTTTGTGTTTGTTTGTGTGTGTGTGTGTGTGTGTGTGTGTGTGTGTTTGTGTGTGTGAGGCCGGCCTCAGAGTAGATGCTAAATAAAACACAAACCGCCGCATCGATCTGCACATGTTCATATCGCAGCACGGGGCGGTTGTCGCCGCCACAGAGCCGAACACGTTCTCTAACCAAACAAGACCTTGAAGCTCGATGACGCAACACTGAGGCTGTGGGATAAGCTCACTGGGGAGCCGCTGTGCGTACAATGGGACCGGGGCTGTGTTTTTCCACAGGACAGAAAAACGCTCGGTAGCAACTGCAGATAAAATGGCAGACTCAAGGCCCTTTAGGTTATTCCCGTACGTGGTTGAAGTGTTTGAAGGTTATTCTGGCTGTACTCTTGTTCTATTGGTCTGCGTTGTGGTGGTATGAGTATGAAGTTATTTACTGAGCAGAGGGAAACAAAGAGACTTACAAAGAGAGGTATATACGGGAGTGTCGAGGTGTCCCTGAGCAAGGCACCTCACCCTAATTGCTCCCAAAGAGCTGGCTGTTTCCTTGCGTGGTCGTTGAGTGAATGTGTGGATGACTCGGTGAATGTTAGGCAATATTGTAAAGCGTATCAAGTGCTGTATTAATGCAGTCCATTTACTGTTCACCATTTACAAACTTAGAGGGATAGAAAGAGTGAGAGATAGACATGGAATAAGAGAGATAGCGAGAGATAGAGGGAGAAAGACAAAAACAGAGAGGGAATCCGAGAGAGGGACTCAGAGAGAGAGCGTCAGTAGAGAGCGGCCCATTGAAAGAGACTTCTTCTGCTTTCATTCGAGGGAGCGAGGGAGACTTAGAGAAAAAGACAGGTTCACAGAAAGAGAGTTCAGTCCACGGAGACAGCAGTGTCAGGGCGAAAACAATAAACCTGAGGTAAAACTATTAAGTTTGGAACTTGAGGCAAGGACATGTATTAGTTTGCTGGAGACTGCTGCTCCAGATGCAATGACAGCTCTGGGTTTTCTGAGCAACTTTTCACTGGGAGAGTGCACTGTCTCCCCCTCTCATTCCACCCGGTTAATATTTTATGTGTTGATGGTTCTATATTTACCTGTGTTTACCTGTGAGCATCCTGTATCGTGTGTGTGTGTGTGTGTATGTGTGTGTTTGGGTCTGTGTGTCTGTTTGTTTTTACGTGTCTTTCTGCTGTTGTTTAAAGTCCTGCCTCAATATTTATGCTAGTTTTTGCTCTGCACTTATGTCCCTGATTGTTGGGTTTGATTTTCTGTATATATGCGTTTCTCTGCGCACAGATGTTTGTGTGTGTGTATGTGTGTGTGTGTGTGCTTGTGTGCGTGTGTGCGTGCGTGTGTGCGTGCGTGCGTGCGTGCGTGCGTGCGTGCGTTTGTGTGCTTGTTTGCATGCGTGTGTGCGGAGCTATGAATGATCTCTCCATCTGCGATTTCATTTTTTCCCTGCTATACACATTAGGAAGCTGACCTGCACACTAAGAAGACTACAGAGACAAATATAACAAGACAGACAGAGAGACAGGCAGGTAGGCAGACAGGCAGATAGGCAGATGGACAGGTAGACAGACAGGTAAACAGACTAACAACAGAGATAAGGATAGGCAGATAGACAGGCAGGTAGAAAGACAAAGAAACAGACAAATAGAGAGACAGAGAGGTAGGTAGACGGGCAGGAAGGCAGACATGTACATTAATACCCAATCAGACGTAGTACATTACAAGGCAGGCACACAGACAGACTAACAGAAAGGCAAAAAGACAGGCAGGCAAGCAGGCAGAGAAGCAGGCAGTTAGATGAAGATGTGGAGGAAGAAAGGATGAAGGAAGGAAAGGAAGCCTGCTGCTAGCCAGCATCAATACATAATCTGGATTTATCACAGTATATGTCAGCTGTTTCACTGCAGGGGTGGAGAGGCAATGGGATTGGGAATAAAGGAGATTATGGATTATTGCAGACAGTGAGAGACATGTAGGCTAATAAGAAAAGGAAGAAAGAAAGAATGAAAGAAGACTTGAACCTTGCATAACATGATAGAAAACAGGTGATGGATTCAATCCCAAGAAGAAGAGAGGGGCAAAGAGACACAGTATTAAGGAAACGGGATATTGAGAAGTGACAAAGAAAAGACTGTGGGAATGTCCTTATGGGTGAAATTATGCGGATGATAAGGAGGAGGAATATTAGACACAGACACTTGTGTTATCATTATTCAGCTTTCCCACAGCGCAGTTCTCAGCACCACATCCAGTCTGTTGTGTTTTGAAGACCGTTGCTCCCACTGCGGGGTGCGCTGGGCGGAGAGGTCAGATGCATGTGTCACTTATCCTTTTTGGCAGGAGCTAGAGGAGAGTGTGTGTCTCTGGGGTGACTGTCTGTAACGATGGCAGTGTGTTGCCTCCCCCACTCCTTCATTGAGGCCATGCACCTCGTAGTGACTGCAGGTCCCAGGTCATCCCCTTTCTCCTCCGACCCACTGTATCTGTCCTCCGTGTCCTGTCCGGAAGGACATGGTATGCATGGAACAACAACATGTGGTTGTGTCCTGCTACTTGCATGTTTCTCCATCTGCTCTGCCATGTGTGTGAAGGCCTCGATGCTTTACCAAGTCAAGGAGGACGTTATTGTGGTGTGACTAAACGTCTGAGGGTCTTGGTGATAATGTGGTATTAAAGGTACACTTGAGACCGACATAATGTTGTTGATAATGGGAGGCAGGATAGGCGAGTTATTTGGTGTTGACTGGTTCTGGGTTCAATCCCAGTAGCATTAGGTTCTGGGATTGATACCTGTAGGTATCCTTGTTGCAAGACAAAGAAAATTGTCTGAAAGGACTGTAAGGCCTTTTGGATCAAGGATCTATACACTAAATAGTTATGTGTGATGTAACGCACACTACGCCTACTTTATGTCTGTTTGAGCGGAGATTTCGCTTACGGGGGTGCAAACAAAAGAAATGTAATTTTCCGTTTTGCACTTTGTCTTGTTTGACTCTTGCAGTCTTAGCTCGACGGTGGAGACATCAGAATCCGTGAAGAAAGTCGGTCTTAAGTCTTCACCAGTCAGCGGCAGTTTTTTGGGCTGTTGAAACGCGCTGACGCAGCCGGCGCCGGAGGCTAAAACCATGCGGCTGTGAAGCGCATCGGATCCACGACTCGCTACAGCCAGATCAGGAGTCGTGCTCTCAGAGAGGAGATGAAACACAGCCAAACCACAGCTGCAGAGGAGAGGGGGGCAGGAGAGAGGCGAGGAGGAATGCCAGGGTGGAGGGAGAGGGATGGAGGAAAGGAGAGAGGAGAGAGCGTGCGGGAGCATGAGAGAGAGAGATACATGGGAAAATAAGCAATGGGTAATGCAAGAGTAGTGCACCGAGTTTTCTGCATTAAGAATATTTTATTTCCCCTCCTGAACCCTCTATTGCACCGTCTCTCTATTCCCTTCTTCCTCCAGATCACATTTTCTCCCTCCCTCTCTCTCTCTCCCTCTCTCTTCATCACCCTCCCTCTCCCTCTCTCTCTATCTCTCTCTCTCTCTCTCCCTCCCTCGCTCTCTCTCCCTCTCTCTTCATCACCCTCCCTCTCCCTCTCTCTCTCTCTCTCTCTCTCTCCCTCCCTCTCTCTCTCTCCCTCTCCCTCTCTCTCTATCTCTCTCTCTCCCTCTCTCTCTCCCTCTCTCTTCATCACCCTCCCTCTCCCTCTCTCTCTCTCTCTCTCTCTCCCTCCCTCTCGCTCTCTCCCTCTCTCTTCATCACCCTCCCTCTCCCTCTGTCTCTCTCTCTCTCTCTCTCACCCTCCCTCTCTCTCTCTCTCTCTCTCTCTCTCTCTCTCTCTCTCTCTTCATCACCCTCCCTCTCTCTCTCTCTCTCTCTCTCTCTCTCTCTCTCTCTCTCTCTCTCTCTCTCTCTCTCTCTCACCCAAGCCCTTCTCTGCCACTCTTTATGTTTATCTCTCTGCCACTCTTCCCCCCTCGTCTCTCTCTCTCCGTTCCCCGTACCTCATTCCTGCTCTTCATTTATTTAAATATTTCCTCCAGTATTAAAGTGATTTATCTTGTGCGTTACATTTCTACGGTTGTGAATTAATTATAGATCACAGCCGCTGCTTCCTCGCTGGTCCTCCTCACACACAACTTGGGCTCGGTGTGTGCGACTTTTGTGTTTGTTTGTGTGTGTGTGTGTGTGTGTGTGTGTTAGTGTGTGTGTGTTTGTCGTTGTGCGTGATAATGTGTGGGGTGGGTTGGTTATTTCCGGCGTGCTTCTATATCAGGGGTTCTTTGTTAAAGTGTGTATTTGTGTGTGTGTCTGTGTCTCTCTGTGTGCCTGTCTGTGCGAATCTGAGTCTGTGTGTGTGTGTGCGTGTTTTTCCTTGTGTGAATGCGTGTGTGTGTGTGCGTGTGTGAGTGTCCGTGCCTGTGTGCATGTGGTGTTCCTCCGTGTTGGCTGTGCGTGCATATCAGGGAGTGTGTGTTTGTGTCTATGAGGATGCTGGCGTCGTGCAGAGCGAAGGCGCTTTGTGAACGTGCATGTGTGCATCTATGTGCCCCTGTGTTGGGGGGTTGAATGTCTATGCACGTGCATGCACCTGCACACTGTCGGCCAGCTTGCTTTGCTTGAATCACCACAAAAGCCAGCGACGCCCCCAACATGCACATGCTGCGTGTTGGGGAGCAGACTCAGCTAACCACAGAGACCAATATAGCCTCGCTACTGTCTCTGATGAGTAGGCAACACGCTACATCTGATCTGGACTGGGGGAGAGGGAGGGAGGCGGAGGAAGAGTGGATGGAGGGAGGGACAGAGAGGGAGAGGAACAGGTAGGGCGGGAGGGAGGGAGGGTGAGCAACAGACAGAGGGAGGGAGGGAGGGAGGGAGGGAGGGAGGGTGAGCAACAGACAGAGGGAGGGAGGGAGGGAGGGAGGGAGGGTGAGCAACAGACAGAGGGAGGGAGGGAGGGAGGGTGAGCAACAGACAGAGGGAGGGAGGGAGGGAGGGAGGGAGGGAGGGAGGGTGAGCAACAGACAGAGGGAGGGAGGGTGAGCAACAGACAGAGGGAGGGAGGGAGGGAGGGAGGGAGGGTGAGCAACAGAGAGAGGGAGGGAGGGAGGGGGACAGAGGAAGGGAGGGAGGGAGGGAGGGAGGGAGGGAGGGAGGGTGAGCAACAGAGAGAGGGAGGGAGGGAGGGAGAGCAACAGAGAGAGGGAGGGGGACAGAGGAAGGGAGGGAGAATGGGAGGGAGAGGGACAAAGAGGGCGAGGGATACGTAGTTAGGGATGGAGAGAGGTTGGGAGGGAGGGAGAGGGAGGAAGGGAAGGAGGGAGGGAGAGGGAGGAAGGGAAGGAGGGAGTGAGCAGCCAAATTGACAATAAAAGTTATATCGTCATAAATGACAAAGATATAGTGCATCTATGCATGGCTCCGTTTTGATAGTGCCTATATACCCCCACATTTTAAAACCGTTTTAAAATGTATTTTTTTATTGCAAAAATATGCATTTCTCAGAGTCCAAGTTATGATTGCCTGTACTGCAGGATGATGATGTTGGTAATTAATTAGCAGAATTGTGCCGCCTTAATGGCAGACGTGTTTCTGTGGCATATGACTCATGCTGTTGTCCTTTCAATTGATCCGCAGGGAAAATATGTTTCCAATTAACCCAAGGAAATATTCTTTCCTATTTCCTCTTCTAAATGAGCATTCATTTGATCCACTCGTAACTGTTTCTAGGCTATTTTAAGGAGCAGCATTCACGCTATGCACAGCTCAAGCCTCATGCATTCTCCATGGGTTATTGAGTTAAACGGATTATCTGTCTCAGTCTTCTCTCTCCCTTCTTTGTCTCCCTCCCTGTCTCTCGCTCCCTCTCTGTCTTGCTCCCCTGTAGGGTGGAACTTTAAACTGGACATGTGTCTGATGTAGTTTGTTGATAGTCAGACTGGAGGCTCTGAAGCTGTCTTGAACACAGAGGGTCTCCTCGCTACAGAAAGCGGACCTATAGCGATGGAGCAGTCCAGCTATTGTAAAGAAACAGTTCGCAGCAGTTGAAAGTTGGCGGGAATCCACCGATAGACAAGGCGGAGCTCAACAATCTTCACCGTCTCCACTTGGCTGGGATGACTGGAATGATATCAGGGCAAAACACACATTAATGATGACATTACGCCGTCTATTTTTTTGCCTGTTGTTGTGTGAAGCCAAATACGGCGCAGAAAATCCCAATTCTCTGGCTGAGATCGGTTGAGATGCGCTGCTGATACGTACTGATTGCCATCCCCCGCAAGACCTCAATAGCGAGAAAACAGACAAGACGGGAAGAGAGACGGATAGAAATAGAGCCATGTAGGCCATTGAGACAGGCAAAGCAAGAGGGACAGTCAGGCTCTCTCTTTGTCTTTGGATTGCCGTTCGTCTCTTGAGTTTATTAGTCTCATTAAAAGTATAAAACCGTGTCATTGTCTGCTCCCTCATGTTCTCTGTATCGATCTTCTATACCAGAAACATGGTTTGTCGACAGAAAGAATTTGAGTGCTTCTTGAATTGTCTCACCGTTACATTCTGAATGTTAAACACTTGAAATTATAAACTTTCACGGAAGTAAACTTTAAGCTTAAAATTACTTACTAAAATAACATGCATCAAATCAAGACTGTCAAACGCTCAGGTTAGGCCATGCGGTAACGCTCCCAGCCAGAAGTTGCCGTCTCCAAACCCTACTGTCTGACTGTATCCTTAAGCAAGAAACTCAATCCCTCACCGGCTCCTTAATGACCTGGTCCTAAAAGTACCTTTCAGTAAATCATCTCAAAGCGTCGATGTAATCACTCAACGTTTGTTCCTAGGACCGGGTTTGTGCGAGACACCACAGACCAAACGGAGTCAAAACCCATAGATGAGTTCACACCAGACCCCCCAGACAGCTCAGCTCAGCACGACGTCCAACACAGCACCAGTCGCTGTTTAACCACAGCTACCAGTCAAAGGGAGAAGCCGTTAGACTGACACCCTACTGCCATCATCAGAACTGATTCTCCTCTATTGGCAGAGACACCAGAGCTGCACTCCGCTTCTAAACAAAAGGACGTGGAGGGATTGCTTCGTGAACTCCTTCTTTGCACTTTATTTGTCTGTTTTTCTGACAGTTATTTTCGCGTGGGTTCTTCGGGGGCGTGGGGGATTGGGGGGAACCGCTCGGTGCGTGACGGGTGATGCCTTGCGCTGTGCTCACCTGGGCCTGACGTGCGCGGCGGTCTTTGTGAGTCTCTGCGAGCGCCGCGCGGTAAATTACTAAAATGTAAATGTGATTGCGCGGGGTAACAATGGGTCCCTGGTTTGCATAAAGCACCCTCATCTGAGCGGGGAACGGCACCCTGGGTGTGCTCAATCACATGAATGAGCGGCGTGTGCGCGGAGACTGCCGGCTGTCAGTCAACTTGAGGGATCAGAGGGAGGGGACTTTTCTGCAGGCTGTGATCAAACAACCCCGGGGTAGATCAGCACACCCCTTGAGGTGGTGCCCAGAGGTCAAAGGTTACCAAAGGCAGCCAATGCGAGTATGTCGTTGATGATATGGTGCTGCTGTTGGGCTTTGTGTAACCCTTGAGCAAGGCTGCAAAAAAACACCAGAGTGACTGAGAGACAGGTCATATCCAAAATCCAATAGACTTAGAATCCAGATCTAGATCATTCATCCCTACAGATGAGACCTAGATTATTCATCCCTTGGAATTCAGATCCCTAGACCCAGAATCCAGATATTACACTTCTAGATCTAGATGTTTAAATTTTCAATACGCCTATTATCCAGACGTATGATTCACACCTTGAATCCACAGCTCATATCTCTTGACCAAGATTCCAGGTGTGACATTTCTTCACCACATATCCAGGTCTGTATTATACTGTAAATGCCTAAAATCATTTTAGCTTAATCAAGAAAATTGATCCAAAATCCAGATTTGAGACATTCATTTGTAGAATCTAGATGGACATGACTCATTACTAAATCTGAACGATTCCAGATTTAGCAGATAGATTGCTAGAATTCACTTCTACATGATTCACACCTAGATATTCAGATGTAGATGTGTCCCATCCGTTGAATTATTTACCATGGCTTCGTTGCAGTTCAGAAGGCAGAGATAAACACAGAAGCAGTTGTCACAAGAGTATTAGACCGTGTTTTATATTATTGATGAATGATGAATATTTCATGGCCCAAACATTCAATACAATAGTGACTGTGAGCTGTGTACTATGTGTTCAGTGCAACACCTTGTTCAATGGTGTTACCTTCTGTTTAAAAGTATAAGAAGGGTAATTGGTCGGAGTAGATAAGAGTAGATCTTTTTAATGTTTCTCCTGAAATGGAAGCGTATTACCATTTAATCATGTATCAGACTCTTTAATACAAACGTAGCGAGGAGAGGACATCTTTAGCTGGGAGGTACATCCCCCCAAAACCACGAGAATAATCTCCCCACCTGTGCGTATCTTTCCTAAAAACAAACAAAGAGAACAATATTCACACGCTTCCTTTGTCAACCATGTGATTGATTCTCATACCGTCCCGAATTTGCGATACCTTGATAAATTCACCGCCAGCTCCGTCCCCTGAAAGGAGAGCTGGCGCCCAGCGTCGAGCGCCTGCGAGCTCCCAGACACCCAGACAATAAAGCCGGGCTGGGAGGCTGCTCGCTGCTCGCTGATGTTATGGCGGCCACCTGTTGTGATCAATGCAGATGTAGGCACAAAGCCTGAGAGCAGAGCAAAGGCTGCATTGTAACTCTGCATTTAATCCTGGTAAAGCGTGGGTCTTGACGTCACCGTGAAGCCGGCGCATGATGCCCCCGATTTTTTTGTTCCACCTCTCTAAGAATGTATTCCACATCAGGGAGGCCTGCATCATCTCGCCTCCTACGTTCCTGCTTCTTTCCCTTTTTTGGGGGGGGGGGCAGGCTAGGTTTAGTGGGGTGTGACACGATGTGCAATATATATAATACAACATGATATATGTAAAATATATTCATAAAAACAGCTTGACTTGGCTAGGTGTTCGTTTGTTACGACGCTTCATCCACACATAAAGATGTCACTGAATTAGTAGCTTTGGGTGCCTTCTTTGATGGGCTCAGAGCCACAAACTCGTACACGTACTCGTGACTGTGAGCGCTGGCGTAGAATCAGAATCAGAATACCTTATATTGCATCTTATTGTACAAGTACACAAGCGTATCATAGGCTTTGTAGCGAGCTAGGATGATCTGCAGAGGCTCTGCGACGCTCAGGGAGAACTCTCTGCACTTCACGCGCACAACGAACGCCGCCTGGGCTGCTTTTGTTTGTCGGGGGAACATGAAACAAGGTGGGTGTCAGCCAGGAATGTGAGTAACAACCACAGCACCGGCTGACATGGGAACGCCGACAACATTTCTCTGGTTTGATCCCCGGAAACATCGTCAGCGGTGGGTTAAAAGAGGGAGTTCATGTCGTGTTCTTCTGTGCTGCTCTCTTTCAATCGTTTCCTTTGTGGCTTTGATAATGCTCAATTGTATTCCTCCTCGAAAATATACTGCGCAGACGCACGCACACACACACACACACTCACACACAAGCATAAGCATAAGTACAAGGACATACACACACACAAGCACACGCAGCCACACCCACATCATTTACAAGAGGAAACACTTTTTGTTGTTGACAAACGATTATAGAGACTGGCTTCATGTTAATTTATCTCACAGTGCCTTCCTCTCCTTCTCTCCCTCTTTCTCTCTCCCTCTCTCATTCAATACCTCTCTGCCCCTCCCATACACTCACCCCCTTCCATCCCTCCCTCTCGCTCTATCTCTTTCTATTTAGGTTGATGGTAATTAGGTAACAATGGCAGTCTAGACCACTATAGTGTTTACCTTGTCAGAGCTGTCCCGTCAAACAGCATTACAGAGGAGGAGCAGATGATGGAGGGGAGGGTGGAGAGAGAGAGAGAGAGAGAGAGAGAACAACAGAGAAATAGAAAATACTCAGCGATAGAGAAGGTAAGAGAAAGGGAGAGTGAGTGAGAGAGAAAAAGAAAGGCAGAGGAAAGTTGGTGGACAAGTTGGAGCGAGAGAGAGAGAAAGATGAAGAAAGAGAAACTGACAACTGAGCTAAAAACATAGAATATAGAAGAGGAGGAGAAGGAACAACGGGAGAAGTTACTCGTTTCTGCTAAACAGTCAGAGGAGATGCGGGGGCCTCAGCCAATCAGGGGCGAGGAGGAGAGCTGGGGGGCTGCAGGGCTATTCCGGGGTGGGCCGAGGACAGGGAGTGAGTTGAGAGCATCAGACGCGGCGGTTATGAGAGCTGTCCGGACACAACACTCCCACACATCGTTTATCCTCACCTTTTAATTGGACTGTCACGGCCACACATGTACCCAGCATTGAATATGTATATGTGCGTGTGTGTGTGGGCCTGTATGCGTGTTTTTGTGTGTGTGTGTGTGTGTGTGTATCGGACTGTGGGCTACCACTTAGCTGAACGCCGCAGGTGATCGGTGAGTCTGGGTTGGGCGGTTGAATCCAATGAGGCTCTGCTCGTCAGCACAGTCTCTCTCTCTGCATCTCATGAAATGAATTTCCAATACAAAAGCAAGTGATGCGATGTTGGTGATGTGAGAAAGGGAATTTGTTATTTTGGTTACTATGACGCATGGGGGCGGGGGGGATGGGGGGTTTGTTTCGCTGTGAATTGCCTGGTTGGAATTCTCTCAAGTGGAGGGCCAATCCGGCCTGGAGTGCCAGAAGATGGGAGCGATTGGACCCTTCTGAATGGAGGGTGGAAGCCCGGTAAACACAGGTGTGTCGCATGCGATTTGCCTTGCGCTGCTCCACGGCGACACCACCACCTCTCTCCACCTAGCTGCTGCAAAAAACACCTCGAGAGATCACCCAAAAGCTATTTGAAGACAGCATGAAATGGGCATTCTCCTTCGACAGTGAAAGCTCAGTTTTCTGTGTTGTGATGAGAGGCGCTTTGTGTTCCATGTGGGCATGAATTACTCTCCAAGCGTGATTGATTTATCATTTGTAATCACAACAGAGGTATGAATCGCACACAGTGTGTGATCTTTTCATTGAATGGTTCATCTCCGCTTCAAAACTTGAAGCGGAGATGAAACATAGACCTGAACAAAGATCACGTGTCTCCCTTCTTTCGATATTATAACCCTACGGACAACATGGAATATAAGTCAGAAGTAACGATCATTTAACAGAAGCACCAGGGCTGTGAGGCTGCATTACGGTTTACAACTTAATGTTCGACAGTAGCATGTGTGAGAGAATAGAGCATATGGAGGAGAAGGATATGGAGGAGCATCCATCTGCTGTCAACGTCTGGTGTGGACAGACTCTCTGTCCCTGTTGAGAAGGGCGAGGTTAGGTCCTTGGGATTGGCCCTACACGTCACAGGAGACCTTGACATTCTCCATAATGTCACAGCAAATGTTTTGGGTGTGGAGACACGGGCAAATGGTCGCAGTATTACCGTTTCCATTTCTCTATCGCTCTCCCTGTATGCCTCTCTCTCTCTCTCTCTCTCTCTCTCTTTCTCTCTCTCTCTCTCTCTCTGTCTCTATCCATGATCTCTGTTGGTATGTCAGTATCTATTTCACCCCTCCCTCTCTCTCCCTTTATCTGTCACTGTGTTCCTTTATTCAGCCTTCCTTCCTCCTGTCCCTTTCATTGTATTTTTGATCAAAAATTCTCCCTCAAATGTTGCGACTCTGCCTTCCACCTCCAACCCATTGTATATCACTTTCCACGTCTCGGAAACACTCTCGGCCATTCTCATTGGTCCTACTTTCTCTTCTTTATAGTTCTGCAGTTTTCCTCTGGTAGTCCTGGCCTTGGGTTATGTTCCCGGCGCTAAGTTTTCCAAAGAATAACTGTCACATGTTGTTTCTTTCCCCCCTTTAGTTTTTCACCCTCCATTCCTCCTCCTATATACCTCTCTCTCTCTCCACATTATCTTTTTCACTCTCTCTCTCTCTAAACCTCCCTCTCTCTGCCCCCTCTCTCTCTTTCTCCCTCCCTCTCTCTCCGTCTCCCTGGCTTCATGTTTACCGCCCGCTCAGAGCAGAGGGCTTCTTGTTCTGATGATTATGGGATGCAGAGCAGCGGAATTTGTCCTGAAGGAGCAGGCAGAAAGAGAGCTAGTGATATCGCTCTTGGTGCAGTGCAGTGTGGGTAATTTAACATCAGTGGCGCCCGCGGAACGGGGCCACAACTTCCTGGCTGTTTGTGTTCCCTTGTTTACTTCCTTACTTCCTGCCTTCTTGCCAATTTTCATTCTTTTTTGGTTTCCGTCTTTCTTTCTTAATGTTTTCTTTATTTTGAAAGATAGAAAATCATTCTTTCTTTCAGTCATTCTCAGTCGTTTGAAGGGTCTACTCCTTACCCCGTTACCTTCCTTCTTTCCACCCTGACTACCTTCTGTCCCCCCACCCTCCCTTCCTTAACGGCAAGCTGTTGTGCGACTGAAACCTGACGCTCTTCAATTTCTCCCACAGAAGGAACACATAGTCAGACTCCATGTGTTAAGTGCGTTTACCTCTCATCCAATCAGAGCGGCCCGCTGTGGCGTCCCCGGGGGGTGGACAGATTGGGCCACAGGGCGGCGGTGGCGTTGGAGGAACTGGAAGTGACGCCCTTGTATGGAAGTGCGAAGTTCTGTGGAACAAAGAGCGACGTCTGGCGTGATTAAAGTTCCATTACGCGCCGCCGAATCAACAGGATGTCGGAGGAGCGACGCACACACCCGCACGCAGACACGCGCACGCATGCACGCACACACTCACACTCACACTCATAGAAACACACACACACACACACTCGCACACACAACATTTTACACAAATGCTATGCCTGAAGGACAACAACAAGCCTAATATTGCTCCCAGATTACCAAGGACACTTTTTTAAGAACAAAAGAGCCCCTTGGCTTAGTCTCCAAATTGACATTTCTGGAGAGGAAGTATTTCATAAAAACAAAACGTAGGGGGTTTCTTTTTCACTTTAAATGAAACTTCTTCAGTTCCTGTCTTCTGAAGCTCACTTCCTGTCATTCCATTCCATACACATGGTACCAAAGAAGGAGTTCATTTCACTTCAAGAATTTGTTTACTGCCATGGTTCCACTCTCTTGGCATCGGGTGCGTTTCGCTGACAGTACTCACTTTTAATTAAACTTAAACTTGTTGCATTGTTCTTGTTTGTTGAACCCAAAAAGCCCTAAGCTGTTTAGTTCTCAGTCCCATCTGTTCTTTATCTTTGATATGGTTCATTATCTGAGCGAGGCTGGATGAAGCTTCTCACGTTAACTAGCGTTGTTATTGTGAGATCTTCAGTGAGCATGGTGCGATGGAGATAGTAGATGGAAAGGTGAGGACTGTGTGGTGTTATCCTGTCTGCGCAGCTGGAGGAAGACTCTGCCTTTGCAGTGACTCACAGCGGTGTGCCGCATCACATGAGATTGAATGTAACACCTTGGGTTCATGTGAGAGTTACAGTCAGTTCAGGTGGCCTTGTTCCATTCCACAACTTGTTAGCCAATAGCAACGCTTGTTGACTAGAGTACACAGTATAAAGAGGACTTCTACGATGAGATATTTTTTTTAACTATCTTTCTTTCCTACTGTGAAGTGCTCCCCGGTTGAGTGTTTAGCCAATATTTAAATGTGTGTGTGTGTGACCATGTGCGTATGTGTGCTTTATTCTCCCTTAATATTTTCCTCGTCTTGGATGTGTATGTGTGTGAGTGCGGTGATGGGAGCATGTGTGTGGGAATGTGTGCGTATTCAAGGGACTGTGTGTCTGTGTGTGTGTGTGTGTGTGTGTGTGTGTTTGTGTTCATGAGCGTGTGAGGATATGCAAGTGTGTCTCAGGTGTTTTAGTGCATTTGTGGGTATGTGTGTGCGTCTTAGCTCTATGTATGTGGGTGTCTACCTAGACAGTGTATCCAAGGCACTATGCGTGTGTGGATTTTATCCCGTGTGTTCAGACAGCCATATACGGCCGTGTGTCGGAGCCTGCAACTTGAACCCTGAACAGGAATTAGCACGTACCAAAATGATCAGCTAACTGCTCTGCATAATCACCACAACCTCCCCCACCTTCCTCCAATTAACATCCTGAGACGAACCTCGCTGAGCCCTTGATTACCCACGCCTCACCGAGCGGCTACAGGTAATCACTGGTGGTCTGGGATCTAGATTGCGTTAGAGTAGAAGGAGATCTTTCACCGGGGAAAGGGATCGGTCATCCAGCAGAAAGAGAGACAGTTACATTAACGTTTAGGACATTTAGCAGACGCTTTTATCCAAAGCGACTTACAATGTGTACATTTGTCAGAAGATGGAGAATCAATATATCGCTTTCGGTACAGTAAGGACGTTCACAGAACCAAGTGCCAAGCGCTAACAATCGCTAGGTTAATCCATACAACAAAGACAGCTGGGATAAGATGCTACACAACAAAGTACTACTATGTAAGTGCCAGGATGTACAACATACATTAAGTGCATAGGAGGGATTGGAGGAGGTGGCTATGCAAGGTATAGGTGAAGTGAGTCTTGAGTCTTTTGTGGAAGCTGGTGAGCGAGTCTGCGGTTCTGACATCCGCAGGGAGCTCGTTCCACCACCGCGGTGCCAAAACAGAAGTTGTGACTTCGACGATCGACCACGTGTGTGTTCTTGTGTAAACGTTGCAGCGTGTGTTCACCACACACAGATTGTTTAGTTGTGCGGTGGTATTCTCTGTGTGGGTGTGTGTAGTGTGCAGACGTGTAGTTGTCCCCGTCCCTCTTCTCCTGCTTATTGTATGTTGTTCGTCCTGGCACTTAATGTACGCACTTATTGTATGTCACACTTGGTTATAGTACTTAGTTGTGTAGCATCTTATCCTAGCTGTCTTTGTTGTATACGGGGAATGGGTTGACCTAGCGATTGTTAGTGTTTTGATATTGGTTTTATGAACATCCTTACTGTACCGACAGCGATATATTGTTGTTTCACCTTCTTTTCATGAAAGTACTTCTTGTAAGTCGCTTTGGATAAAAACCTCTGCTAAATGCTCTAAATGTAGATGTAGATCGGTGAGGTGAGGTAAACATGCTGGTGGTGGATGAGGGTTATTGTGCTATCATTAGATAATTAATCTCATTTAGAGGACGGTACACCACCCTTTATTACCTTACTCCTCCCCATTCACGCTCAGCAGCTTCACGTTCACAATGTGTGTGTGTGTGTGTGTCTGTGTGTGTCTGTTGGACAAGGGTGCGTGTCGTCTAGGTGTGTGTGTGCGTGTGTGTCGTCATAGGGCTGTGTCGTCAAGGTGTCTGTGTGTGTAGTGAGGGCATATGTGTTTGTGTGTGTGTGTGCCTGTGTGCGTGCGTGTGTGTGCATGTGCGTGCGTGCGTCCGTGCGTGTCAGTCCAGGGGGTGTGTTCTTGTGTGTGTTGCCCCTCCCTCCCAGCTGTTACTCGGTATGAAAACACCTTCTCTGTGCTTCGGTCAGTGACATCCCTGTCAGAGCGTAACAAGCCCATTAACACACAATTAAAACGAGGGACCCTTTGTGTGTGTGTGTGTGTGTGTGTGTGGAAGCGTGTGTGTGGGAAATATAAATACTCGACGTGGGCGGATTGTGTGAGAGAGCAAACCCTGCTGTGAGTAATAACAGTGATCGCAGGCGAAGCCCTTCTCTGGGTGTCTGCATGAATGAACAAACCTCTAATCATACACCCTGCCGCAATCCGCTCAGCGGTATCGACTCGTCATGTCTGCTCACAGCTGTACCGACTGCCCAGGTCTGCATCACATTCCGGGTTCCGAGTTCCAAATGTCAGTGATGGTTGCCAAAGCAACGGATGCCGAGAGCACCCAGTGAGCACATACCGGGAGAGAGCGATATGTTCGATATGTAACTGTGTCTGCATGAATTGCTGTCGTAAATACCGTCTGGGTTTCAAAGGGCGTACCCTTGTCTCGGTGTGTGATTAACAATGAGACTGTTGGAGAGGGGACAGTGGGGTCACAGGGGTCGGTGATCATACCAACACAACCTAGAGTATATACGATGCTGAGAAGTGAAGACAAGTCTTCCAACTGTCCCCCAAAACACATGATTCCTATTTTTACTCCTTGACCCAAAAATCCTCCCCTAGTGCTCAAAGAATTTTTTTTGGGATTTGTCAACGTGGATCCTATGTTCCGATGATTTGGGGTCTGAGAGGCTTGTGCAGAAATAGTTTCCTTTATTTGGCCGAGTTTCGTGCGAGGACGCTGCGGCTGTAATCTGTGAAAACCGTTTTAGCTGTAATCCTTTGGGGCGGTAGCGCCCCACCAATGTTCAAAGAAACACAACTCCTTGCTTCTCCTTGAGCGAGACTGAGTTGGACAAAATAACAAACAGACCAGGATCAAGCGAAAGGTAAAGAAAAAGATTGTATTCTCTGTAGGGATCCTTCCTATAATGTCTGGATTATATTTATCAGGGCAGAAACAAGCATATTTCGAGGCTGAACATTGGCAGAGCGCTATAACCCAAAGGATTACAAGGCAGCCTGTTGTAGGCGAATAATGGCATTAAATTTCTCTCTAAATACTAGACAAATTGCATGTCCCTTAGACCCAAAGTTATCCAAAAATAGGGTCCAGGTGGAAAAATACCAAGTATTCCTGTTACCTCAACCCTCAACAAGTTAAGAGTGGAATAAACACTAGAAAGGCTTTCTCCTCCAAGCGCGTACTACCGTACAAGATAACGTTAAAAATCAGAGAGGCAAACTCCACAATATTGATACAGAATTAAACATCATCGGGGCTATACTGCACAGTATGACAATAATCATTAGCAATTCCGGAAACGGATTTGCTTCATCGTTATTCAGTTATGCCACATAATGCATGCTCTTGCACCATTGCCTGTCAGAGTTGTATTCAGCCGTCGTCCGTGTGATACGTTCTTGACAGCCGGCTTGTGTGTGAAACATCGTGCTATTTGCTAACAACACACAGGCAATAGTGTGTATGTTATCCCTAATCCTCCCCTACTTCCATGGGTTGTTGCCTTGGATTGACCACTGGTATTTAGCAGCCTGATCGCGCTGTACTCCACAGGAGACACACTGTGCAGAGTACCCAGGAGACTGCTTCACTGCAGGTCGAGGTTTAGCATGGCTGCCCTATAGCGAGTGTGTGGGAATGTGTGTGTGTTCAAGGGAATGTGTGTGCCTGTGCATGGGCCTGTGAGTGTATGCGAGTTGGTCTCAGGTGTTGAAGTGCATTCGTGGGTATGTGTGCGCGCCTAATGTCTGTGTAGGTGTGTGTCTTCCAGCACAGTGCATCCAACATACCATGCGTTGTGGATACATGCTATGCACAGCCATAGGTGTCGGAGGCTCAAACGTGAACCCTAAGCAGGAATGAGCACGTACCAAAGTGGCACGTAACTGGGGGTGACCAGGGGTTTGGTGCACCCTGACAGCACCGCAGAGCAGAAGTCTGGGTGTACGTCGTGCTGTACTCCACACCACGCCACAAACACACACTGTACAGAGCCAGGGTTCCCCGGGAGACTGCTTCACTGCCGGTCTGTCTGTGCTACGGCAGCACGTCCAGCCTACCGTGAGCTGTACCGAGGCTGAGGCCCCGCCAGCTCCCTCCTGCCCGGGGGGAAGAGTCTCAACGGCGTTGCCAGCGCCGCTCTACGGTTCCAGAGGCCGCCGGTTCGATCCCCCGGCTGGGAGAAGCTGATTTAGGCGGTTTATTTTCCCTCTGGCGCCTTCCACGCAGAAGATCAGACATCGGTTTGGTCAGTCGGGATGCCTTTATTCCCAGTAGGGGGGAAGATACATATATATATATATATATATTTCTGCAGTAATCTAAAGCCTCTCACACTCCATCAACCATGCACAGCTTTTGGGATCTCAGGTACCCACATTTCATGACACTGCGGTTCAATCAATGTTTGCTATTCAATTGTTATTATTGTGGTTGTCAAGTGCATAGTAGGAGTGAATCATTCTACTCGAAACAGAACACGCATTGAGTCTGTTGATCGCTGGATGGAACGTGCACACTCCCACACCTTATAGTTCGGTGTCCCTACCTCAGACTTTTACATTTGGATTGTCTGCAGTGGTGCGCATGGGTCGACTCTGAAAACGCACAATGAATAATCCCGGGGAACCAATGAAAGCCTCTTAGTTTGTGTTATTGTTGTTGTTTGGATATGGCCAGGTTTGCGCTGTGAACCCAGGATGTGCTGGGCTGCTCCTGTTGCTATGCGCGGGGTGTAATGGCCGCCCCGCCTGCAGCCAGTAATCCCCAAACAAACTGCAGCATCCACATCCACACAGGCAGCTGTCAGAGGTGGATGAATAATTTAGTTAGGGGAGAGAGAGACATGAAGAGAGGGAGAGGGTGGAGAGAGAGAGAGAGAGAGAGAGAGGGATTGAGGGAGGTGGTGGGAATTAGGAGATGTAGGGAGATGGGGAGAGAGGTTGAGCAGGGGAGAGAGAGAGAGACAGAGAGAGAGATAATGAGAGAGATGGAGAGATAGGGAGGGAAAGAGGGAGGGAGAGGTGGAGAGAGAAGGATAAACAGAGAGACTGTAAGCTGGAGAGACTTGAGTTTGCCGTGGCTAACCCAGATAGCTTGTCTCCTGCGTCCAGCGAGCTGACCGGAACATTTAAGTGTTTCCGCTGAATGGTACACCTGGCTTGTCACCCTGGATTCCCCTGGCTGAGGCGTGCAGTCTGTTAAATAACCCGTGGCCCATCTTAACCTCAAACAGGGTTAACCACTTGGAGGAGGGTTTGAAAAGGAATGCAAATTCTTCCCACCACAGGGCTGAACTGATTTCAGATTCCTGCTGTGGACGGCTCAGGGAATCCAAGTGTATTAACACACACCTCGGAGGGGGAGGGGGGGCTCTGGGTTAGATCCGGGTGGTATTTGGCTCAGGAGGTAAAGCGTGTTGGATGGTAACCGGAAGGTTGCTAGTTCGATCCCCGGCTCCTCCTTGAGTAAGTGTCGAGCTGTCCCTGAGAAAGACGCCTCACCCTGACTGCTCACGACAAGCTGGCTATCGCCTTGCGTGGTTGACACCGCCGTCAGTGTGTGAATGTGTGCATGAATGGGTGAATGTTAGGCAATATTGTAAAGCACTTTGAGTGGGAACTGGTTAAAGAAGCGCTGTATATACGCAGTCCATTTACCATATCCCCAATGTCCACAGTCTACTTGTATGCATCGTTGAGCAACATGCCCTATACCCCTATTTACTTCTTAATGGCCTGCATTTACACAGTTAGTGGCTTTAGGTTAAAGCGTTGACTTTGTTTGTTACAAGTTTACCTTGAGTCAAGATCACGCGATGAAGAGCTGTTATGAGGCTGTGGTGGTCATTCATTGTGATATGATAATATGTTTTATATTTTGTGTGAACTTATGAAGCCATTAGTTAGGCCTTAGTTCTAATAGGCATTTCCAGAAAGCCTGACAGGGTCTGAGTCAGGTGATGTTAAGGCTGGGTCGTTTCCTGTATTATAACGGTTCTCATCAGTATAGTTACGAGAGTTTAAGTAACTCTAACTGCTATTCTAACTGTTTTCCCATTATTCAAGTGGTTTTACACCTGTTGGGCTGTAAACCTCCTTTTCACCCCTTATTGATGTAGAGGACACAAACAAATGTATCCTTAATAAAACCCCAACACAAGGAAGAAACCGGCGTATACAAATCAGAAACGGAAACATGATCTGCTATCTGAGATCGTTTTTTCAGCCTCCCGCTGCGACGACCCTGTGCGATCTGGGATCAGAGATTGATTGATGCTGATGCCCCCCCCCCCACACGCCCCCCCGGTCCTCCCCTTTATCTGTGATTTAGCTGTGAGGGTTCTGGGTCGGACCATCGATCCAGGGAGTGTGGATCAATCATGTGGGGGCGCAGGTAAAGGTGATGGTGTTCTGTGAAGCGTGGTGGTTAGGGATTTCAGAGGGGCGGTCGAGGTTCTGACACGTAGGGGCAGGAAGGAGTTCATGGGTTAAATTCCCCGGGTCGGCCGGGCTAATCTGGTGGGATGTAGCGGTGGCGTGTGTTGATGAGCAAGGCACTAAACCACGCTGCTTAGGAACGATTTGACTTTTTTGTGTTTCATCTGTTCCTCAATCACAGCCGAAGTGCAATCTGTTTTGTTTACACCTCATCCGTTGTAATCCGTGGCTCATTGTTGATCAAATTCAGAAGCTAGATTACTAAACAAAACGTTTCTATGCCTTTGTTTCCTTTTGACTGCTTTGCAGAGGATTTGAACCAACAGGGCTGATTTTCCTCTTATACGTTTCATTAATAAGACGGTAAGAGTAAAGATGCCTACAGGTACTCTGCCGTCATTTGGATTGAACCCACAGCCTCTGAGCTGGGAGTCAGAGCCGACAGTACCCTCATGGTAGCGCAGGGTTTAAGCCGGATGGCGATAGCCGCGGCAGGTACGTAAGCATCGTGATCTCATAACAGCCCGACACAGTGTAGCCTGCTAATAAATCCATGGAAAAAGAAGAACGCGCACAATGAACAGAGCAACAATGTAGGACGTCAAAGAAGGACGGCAAACTTTTGCGCAACGTTTTCTTCAATAAACAAAGCTTTCGCCGTTGTCCATAAAAACCTCTGATGTGGCACGGAAGTGACGATACTGTCTCCCAATCAGTGGACGGCGTGTGTAGCTCGCCGGCACCCTTTCATGCATCTCAGTACCCCAACGGATGGGGTACTGCGAGACGAGTACGGCTCAATACGGCTCAGTCCAGATCACGCCCACTTTTGGCGGTGGAAACGCGAACCGCGCCGTACCTTTGCATGCTGAACCAACCTGCAACCTCCGGTGGAAACGCGCCATAAGGCTGTGTCTTGAGGCTCAGTATGGTCGAGCCTCTCCCTCTCTCTCTGGGCTGCCTGTGTAGGGTAAGCTACCCCCTGCCGGGTCGTTTGAGCCGCAGAACGCCGGTGGATTCAGGTTGGAGCTCCGGAGCTGGAACATCCCCCGGTAAGACGTCTCTCTGGCTTCGGTTCTGGGGAAGAGCTCTCACTGGAACGGACACGGATAAATACGCAAACACCAACACATAAAGACACACACACAGACACACAGACACACACACACACACACACACACGTAAGCACGAAGACTACACGCACAAACGCATACACACACAGACTGGCATGCACATACACACAAAGCCATGCACACATAAACGCACCAAACACACACAGACACACTCACCCTCACACACATTCTCACACACACAGATATACACACACATGCAACCACACACACACACACGCAGACACACACACTAACAAACAAAGGCAGTGTCCAGGATAGGCTGCCAGCCGGCTAATGACTCCTTCTGGGCCTCTACTGTCTATTATACTGGCCGGGGTGGGAGACATGCACGCACAGCACAGAGAGAGAGAGATGGCTGGGGAGAGATAAATAGAGGCAGATCAGAGAGAGAGAGAGAGGGAAACAAAATATAGATACATTGGAAACGGAGGAAGGCAGGGAGTAAACAAGTAATAGAGACCATTATGACAGCTATAGAACGGAAGTGAGCGCTTCAGAGTAAGAGAGTAGAACTAAGAGAGTAAGAAGAGAGAGAGGTATATTGAATAGAGAGAGGGAGTGAGACGGAGTGAGAGATATAGAGGTGAGAGAGCAGTAGAGAGGGATATAGAGAGGCAGATAGTGCTAGCGAGTGAGTGAGGGATATAGAAATTGGAGAGAGAGAGAGAGAGAGCTATAGCAAAGGAGAGAGAGAGATATACAGAGAGAGAGAGAGAGATACAGAGAGAGAGAGAGAGCGAGAGAGACACAGACAGAGAGACAGAGAGAGAGAGAGAAACAGAGATACAGAGAGAGAGAGAGAGAGAGAGAGAGAGAGAAACACACACACAGACAGACAGAGAGACAGAGAGACAGAGAGAGAGCGAGAGAGAGAGAGAGAGAGAGAGAGAGAGTTGCCACTTTGCCCGTAGGCTCCATTCTAAGTTTTACAACACCAGCTTCATTGGAACCATCTATCAGTCCTTCACAACCTCTCTCTCTCTCTCTCTCTCTCTCTCTCTCTCTCTCTCTATCTTCATCACCCCTTGCTCTCTCCGTCTCTCCATCCCTCCTTCCCCCTCCCCCCTCCTTCACTCCCTCCCTTCCCCCTCCCTCCCCCCTCTCTCCCTCACTCCCTGCCCCCCCCTCTCTATCCTATTCCACTCTACAGAGTCATTCAGATGCATTTCTCTCAGACCAACACCCAACTGATTTCCATTCTCAACCTAATAGAACATTTATTACTGGCTGGCTGCAGGGTCTCGCTCTGAACGGCCCGCTCTTTGTTGGACCAATTCATGCTCACTCACTCTCACTCACTCACACACACACACACACACACACACACACACACACACACACACACACACACACACACACACACACACACACACACACACACACACACACACACACACACACCTACATATTTCCAATGTACACACATAATAACAAACTCATATTCACACATGCACACACGTACACACACACACACAAACACAAATGCATCCACTCACACGTACACACACACACACATACCAATACTTACATATTTACAATGTACACACACACTCCCACACTCATATTCACACATGCACGCCTGTACACACACACAAGCACAAATGCATCCACTCACACGTACACACACACAAACACAAACACACACAAACACACGCCTCCGCCGATTTTAGTTGTCAAGGTTACACCTGTTTGCCCTGAGTGTCTGCGGCCTGATCCTCGTTGTTTCTCCATTGGCTTCTTCAGTCCATCTGTCTTTAGCTATTAGTTTGTTTCTCTATTGGCTTCTTCAATCCGTCTGTCTTTAGCTATTAGTTTGTTTCTCCATTGGCTTCTTCAGTCCGTCTGTCTTTAGCTATTAGTTTGTTTCTCCATTGGCTTCCTCAGTCCGTCTGTCTTTAGCTATTAGTTTGTTTCTCCATTGGTTTCCTCAGTCCGTCTGTCTTTAGCTATTAGTTTGTTTCTCCATTGGTTTCTTCAGTCCGTCTGTCTTTAGCTATTAGTGAGTCTGTGAACTACTGTCACTTCGAGTGGCTGGCCAGTCTTGCTGTAAGTGGTGACACAGGACAACTTACTGTAAAGAATGTACTAGATGAGCATGCAGTTTTTTCAAACAGGCTTCACTTCTATTTAGGAGAAACACATTTTGGGTCGTCGTTGAGCAAAGAAAAAGCCCAAATCTGTCACCATGCAACATGGTAGCCGGGTAAACACGTCTGAAGTAACCATGAGCTGTGATTATTTAATCATCAGCACATTTGTATACAGAATGTTGATCAAGCTCTGGACGTAAACTGACACGTAACATATCATACCAAGTGCTCTGTTGGTACTGTGCATCAGCGTCAACACCTGAGATAGCCCCTGGGCTTAACGCACAAACACACCGCACTACAAACACACAAACACACTGCCCTCCAAACACACAAACACACTGCACTACAAACACACAACGACACTGCACTAGAAAAACACTGCACTACAAACACACAACGACACCGCACTACAAACACACAGCGACACTGCCCTCCAAACACACAAACACACTGCACTACAAACACACAACGACACTGCACTAGAAAAACACTGCACTACAAACACACAACGACACCGCACTACAAACACACAGCGACACTGCCCTCCAAACACACAACGACACTGCACTACAAACACACAACGACACTGCACTACAAACACACAAACACACCGCACTACAAACACACTGCACTACAAACACACAAACACACTGCACTACAAACACACAACGACACTGCATTACAAACACACAAACACACTGCACTACAAACACACAAAGGCACTGCACTACAAACACACAAAGACACTGCACTACAAACACACTGCACTACAAACACACTGCACTACAAACACACAACGAGACTGCACTACAAACACACAACAACACCGCACTACAAACACACAACGACACTGCACTACAAACACACAAACACACTAAACTACAAACACACAAAGACACCACACTACAAACACACAAAGACACTGCACTACAAACACACAAACACACTGCACTACAAACACGCAAACACACTGCACTACAAACACACAAACACACTGCACTACAAACACACAAATACACCGCACTACAAACACACTGCACTACAAACACACTGCACTACAAACACACAACGACACTGCACTACAAACACACAACGACACCGCACTACAAACACACAACGACACTGCACTACAAACACACAAACACACTGCACTACAAACACACAAAGACACCGCACTACAAACACACAAACACACTGCACTTCAAACACACAAACACACTGCACTACAAACACACAAACACACCGCACTCCATCACTCCAACACTCCACACACACACACTGTGTGTGTGTGTGTGTGTGTGTGTGTGTGTGTCTCTGTGTGTGTGTGTGTGAGAGAGAAAGAGCCTGTAGTATTTTCCTCTCTTATCGGGAACAGTGCAGCTCGCCCAAACATCTTCCGATGTGTTGACTGGCCCTGGGGCCACATTGTGTAAAGGTTCGGCCCCCCGGCACCGAATTCTGAAGGCCCTTCTGAAGGCATCCTGGACAGAAGATGCCCCCAATGCCTAATCGCTCATTAATGACAGAATTCACGACCTATCAGAGCTCACCATGAGGGACACGCGTAGACCTCTGAATAACAAGTCCCGCCTCCGAGGCTCCCGGTTCCCTCTGTCAAATGTCTACGGGAAATAACATGTTTTTTTTTAATGATCATACATAACAAACTCTGTAGGTGACGCAGAACTAAAAGCTGGGTCAACTTTTGACCGGCACACTTTATTCCATCTAGTTTCCACTGGGTTTTTGGATTGTCGGTGCCGTTAAACTAGGAAACGATTATTAATGCCACTTTAACGGCACCGGCAATCCAAAAACCCAGTCGAAACCAGAGGTCTATTCTAAACAGTAGTTCACAGTCAGATCAAACCGGGGTGATGTAATTGGTCCCCGGGGCCGTCCAATCAGGCGTGTGCAGATCGTGCGCCCCGTGTACAGCGTCACTGCGGAGAGGAGCCGGGCCCGGCATGCATGGCCGGGCGGAGGGCTGAGCGTAATTCGGCGGGAGGTAATGACATCCAGGGAACCCTGGGAGGGGTTCCTAAAGCTGCCGTCTCCTGGTGTATTAGCTCACACAGTCAATCACACGGCAGGGGCGCCCGGGAGGGCCCCGAAGCGGCAGGCGCCGGCTCCCCATGGAGGGACCAGCCTCGGTTCGGCTCCTGGTTCATTGGTTAAACGGGCAGGCAGCAGGGGGCCGTCTGGGATGGGGACGGAGAGGACACCGGGAGGCCGTGCGGCCTCAGCTCTGTCTTGGTGTCCACACAATCCAAGTTCACGTCTTTCAGAACACTTTGGTTTTTGGTTGTTGTGTGCCTATATTTATAGATCTGTGTGTCCCCTCTATTCTTTCTGTTTCCATGGACATTTCTGCGTCTATATTTCCTCTAAGACGCTAATCTTCACGTCTATATTGAATTTTTTTTTATCGTGCATTTATTATTATTTTTATTTTTTTACATTCATGAATTCATCCCCATTCGTATCTGCTCAACTCAAGCTGTCCTTTCGTTTAATGTTCACGTGTATTCTCCACATCCGTGTTTCCTGAACCCTCCATCGTTCTGTAGTGTATTTCTGCGTACTCTCCGCCGTCCACATCGCCTCGACTGGCTTGGGAAACAAGGGCGTGAGCCAGAGTACATCGAGGATAGCTGGGGCGTAACGGGAGCACCTTCACAAACCACATCCTGCCAGACAACAGGACCCATTGGTTCCATTCACGGGCTGAAAGCGGACGAGATAGTGGTACTGGGAGAGGGAGAGGGTGGGCGTCGAATAAAAGCGCACTCGTATCTCCACCAGCCACCCCCGCTACACCTCGCCTCAGGTGATTCCCTGCGAGCACCAGCTCTATGTTTAGCACCTCATGTCTCAGAGGGATAGCATGGCTGCTCCTCCCGTGGTCCACCGTCAGCTCGGTTCCTAAAAGCCTTGTTCTGTTTCCAGGCAGCACCCCCGTACCCCGTGTCTCCATCGCCGAGCCTGTGGGGCGGCATGTGGCTCCGGAGGTAGAGCGTGTTGGCTGGTGATTGGAGGGTTGCTAGTTTGACTCCGGCTCCCCCTAGCCGAGTGTCGAGGTGTCCCTGAGCGAGACGCCTCGCCCTGACTGCTCCCGACGAGCTGGCTGTCGCCCTGCGTGGCTGACTCCGCCATCGGTGTGTGAATGTGTGTATGAATGGGTGGATGTAAGGCAGTGTTGTAAAGCACTTTGAGTGGCCACTGGTTAGAAAAGCGCTGTGGAAACACTGTCCATTTACCATCAAGCGTTTGTCCGTTTTCATGCGTCAGACGGGCTGGTATCATCCCCCCCTCTTAGTTCTGTCGTGGCGGAGGGCCCGGCTCATTAAACACTTCCACACATCCCTCCCTAGGGGGAGGGCGATCCGACACATGTCCAGGGGCCCTTCTTCTCCTGAGGGCCCCGAAGGGTTCTGGACGCCCTGTTGGCACAGAGACCTGCCCCGCACACCTTGGCTTCATGTGGGGCTGCGGTGGCTCCGAGAGAGAGCAGGTTGTGTGTTCGGCCGCTGCTCTTGTGTTAACAACCCAGACGGCGTGGGGAAGGTACAAAGAACTGGATTCACCCGGAAAAAATATTTTTTGTTTCACATTTGGTGTCATTTTAATGTTAATACATCGACCGCTGCAATGTATATATCTATACTTATAATGTGCCTAGTCATACCTTAACCAATACATTCAAACAACCAATTATGAAAGGGAGCGTAAATGTGTAATAGCAGTAAATCCACCCTTAAAATTCCTATCCAGAGAGCAACAAACAGAGGGGATGATTTACCCAGGATTCAGGAACGGCTTATCCCAAACAAATTAACCCCAACAGACGATTATGCAGGAATGCCCCAATAATAGGCATTGTGTTTCCCTGTGTGTCTGTGTGTGTGTGTGTGTATGTGTGTATGTCTGTATGCATGCATGTGTGAGTCTGTGTGTGTGTGTGTGTGTCTGTATACCTGCGCGTGTGAGTCTGTGTGTGTGTGTGTCTGTATACCTGCGTGTGTGAGTCTGTCTGTGTGTCTGTATACCTGCGTGTGTGAGTCTGTGTGTGTGTGTGTGTGTGTCTGTATGCGTGCCTGACACTGTCTGTATGCGTGCGTGCGTATCTGTATCCGTGTGTGTGTGTGTGTTGTCCATGCATGTATGTGTTAGTGTGTATAAGCCTGTGTGTGTGCGCTAGCCCCGGGCGGTGGGTAACTAGTATCCAGATGGTGCGGTCCACACCAAGGTGCGGGCCCACCCCCCCAGGGAGGTCCCCTGGGGGGGGGTGGCTGCTGCAGGGGCCGGGCCCAGGAGCCCTGAGACAGGGCCACCCATCACAGGCACTGGTTGCCCAAACACACACGGCCATTAGCGAAGCGCTAACACTTGGTGTGTGTTTGTTTGTGTGTGTGTGTGTGTGTGGGTGTGTGTGTGTCTGTGTGTGTGGGGGTGTGTCTCTCTCTGGTCTTCGACGGGGATTCAGCCCAAACAGATGAGGAGTGTCGATGGAGAAGAGGATGATGGGGGGGCGAGAGAGAGAGAGAGAGAGAGAGAGAGAGAGAGAGAGAGAGAGAGAGGCTGCAAAACAAATGGAAACTCTCATTAGGAAAGAAACACAAGAGACAGAAATAGAAGAAACCACAAAGAAACAAGCATCAACCTGCACACACACACACACACATACACGCACGCACACACACATACACACACACACACACAGACACACACATACAGACACCCAAACAACCACACACACACGTATAGGAAACTATAGAATACTATACTGACTGCAGGCAGAAATACGCTGCCTGCAGTTCCTCAATTTATTCACAATTCCACTCCACGACGTATATATATACGTTTATATGCACCAAATAAATGAATATACAATATACTACATGATATACTGCACTATGGATACATAATGTACTGTCATATATCTATTATGACACATACACACACACATTCACAACTGTGTTTCCCTGCCATGTATTGTGTATGTGACAAATAAAATCTGAATCTGAAAATGAAAACACACACAAACACACACACACACACACACACACACACACAAGCACACAAGCACACAAGCACAGACACACATACACATATACACGCGTGCACACACACAAACACACACACATAGCCTTTCTTCCGATAGATTTCCTATTCCCAGGTCTGGAATTCCCTCTGGGGGTTGCTAAGGCAACTATAGATGTAGCCTACGGGCCAAACAGACTGTGGAAACAAAATAAAAATAATTGAAAGAAAATACATTAATTAAAATAGTTTAAAGTAAAAGTTAGCCTAAATTTGCACGAGAAATATATGTATACTATATCCAAAAACAGATGGCACACATGAAACTCAGTTTAAATCAATAGTTACCGAAATAAGATTCAAAAACAAAATTCCACTTAAGAATCACACCTGATTTTATTGCGCAAATGAAAGCAAAGATAAAACGCAAATGCAAATTCATGACAAAAACGTTCCTTTCACAAGGAACATGTCCTGACTGTTTCCCACATGTCCTCCTGACAACAGTGGTCCACAATATGTTGGTGTGATTCTAGAGCGCCCCCCAGTCTGCCAGTGAACAACCTCCTCCATGCCCCACTGTTCCCAACCCCAGCACCAGAAACCTGCGGAGATCTGCCCAACATCAGCCCGGTGTGGTTCCATGAGCAACATCCTTGAGCACCATGCAACAACAAAACCATTGTAGTGGAACAAGAATCACTCAGCAGCATTCACAGCAGTGGGAGGGTTGGTTAAGGGATCCCACCTCACAGCCTCATGCACAACAAACACTGGAACCCTTTAACTTCCACCGCCCACCCCAACCCGCCATCCAGCGTGCTGTTCCTGCTCCAAAACCAAGCCCGCCATTTCAAGTTTTGTTCCCCCGTCCAGCAGACTACTCAACTCCTTGGTCGTTTCAGTTATTTTAGTCAGCTTTGAGTTGCACAATTCACAGATTGTAGTCTTAAGTTCTATTGCCTTGTACTTGACCTGTAACTCGTCCTCCAGGGCGAACACAGTTCATCTGAATTGAATTGGATCGACAGAGCATGCGGCCCGAGGGATGATAAAGTCACGCGTTGTGAAGAATATCTGTATATATATTTATGTAACCCGCGGTGACAGTAGACGTCTCAAAGGGCTTCATAGGCCAACTCTTCCCAAAGACGGTCTACCTCTTAGACCCAGCACATTCCCTGTATAGCCTTCCCCCTCTCAAAGATACTCAACCCCCTGCCCAGTCCTCAGGCTCCACCACTGACTGGGAGATCCACAACTGGAAGACAGAGACAATAAAAAACAAACACAGAAGAATCCGTCCAAACCTGATGAATAATTCAGAACGCTGCAGTCAACAGACATCTGAAAGGAACAGGCCACGGGAAAGTGGCGCAGGAAAGGATCGCAGTTAGGGGGCTTGACTCCCTAAGAAAAGGTCCTGGGTTTGCTCCCCAACCTCTGCAGCCTACCTAGGTAGCCTCCTTGTGAAAAAATACTGACTCCGAAATTGCACGTGTCTCAAATCAGTTTGGATGAAAGCATTTACTACAAAGTAAACCAAATTGAATATTTGAGTGATGTCCTAAGACGAAGGCCGCAACCAAATGGTTTCTCTGTTGACCTTCTCTTGTGGACCAAATATCGGATGCAAATGCTTAAAATGCTTTGAAACCTGGCGAGGCAAATGCAGGTAGTCCAGTTCAACTGCCTTTGATTGTGGGTGGACGTCATTGTCATTTTCTGCCCCAGATCTGAACTGAGGGCACTTAGACAAAACATGCTTTGCTTTTTCTTATCTTGCATGTTCTCGTTAGATAAATGCCTTCTACATTTCGGACTTAAACTTCTTCCCCTTTCAGTTCCTCTCTGTCCTCCCTTCCTGCCTTTCTCCATCTCTCCTCCTCCTCTTTCTTCTTGGTTGTGTTTCAATCCGTCCTTCCATCCTTCCTTCCTTCCTGACTTCCTTCCTTCCTTCCTTCCTTCCTTCCTTCCTTCCTTCCATCCTTCCTTCCTTCCTTCCTTCCTTCCCTCCCTCCTTCCCCCTTTGACCAGCCCTCTCCGTGCTCCTGCCTGCAGGCAGTCAGCGAATGATTGGACGTTTAATATTTAATCCGTCTGACTCAAACTTTGGCAGCGCTTCGTGTCGGTGTGGCGCTCTTCAGCTCCACCAAAGCCGTCACCGGCAGCGAGAGACAAACAACACAAACAGAACCAAACGAGGAGCAAAGAGAAAACCATGGTCGAAAAGGACAGGGGCAAGTGTTGTGCCTTTCACCATATCTCAGATGGAAATTACTGCAGATAAAATGCAATATTGTATTGTGCTTTGTGCGTTGGAGATGGACAAAACAAGAAGTTGACCTTTATTGTGGCAAGTTTTTCTATTTTGCACAGAGTGCCAAGGAGGAATGTTAGCGACGCAGAATGAATAGGCTTGTTCTGTGTGGTGTTCTCTCACTCAGTCTGTTGTGTGCTTTTTATCTGGCTCGTGAGTCCTTCCAGACCGGAGCTGTGGAAATACTTGGCAGTCTGTTCTCATTCCAACCATGTCCTGTTCTGACTCCTGGGCCGAACCCGCGTTCCCTATACATAAACCATCGCCACGCTAGCCTTATGATAATATGATACACTGTCGGTCGCCACTTCAGTACTTTACATTCCCTTATGTTGAGGCAGAGGCCTCTGTGGCCATGGAGCTATTATAAACGCATTATTCAGTGTCCATTTCCCCGACACGGACACACATGTATATGACCAATGGATGATGTAGGACAGGTGTATTTACCGCTAGGAAGCTAGCTAGCCTCTCAGGTATTGCTAGCATACTTGGTGTGTTCTGGGAACCATTCTAGGCTTCAGTATAGCATTCTAAAACCCTGTGTAGCATGCATAAGTAGCAGGCTAGGCTTCTATGTATCATACTAGGCTCTTATGTAGCATGCTACGCTCCTAGATAGTATTTGAATCTACTATATAGCATATCGGTTAGCAACTACAGTTCTTCATTTAATTCTAACCTTGGTCACTAAATCATAAACCGATTCACACAATTGAAATAAAGTTGACCAGGGATAGTCACAAAGGAACAATTTAACTGATAACTGATGAAGTGGATACTGTAAATACTGTTAACCTTTTCAGTAGCATTGGCGGCGGCGGCGTCCTCAAATTCTCCTCTCTGTTTGAGTGGAGGAACGTTGCTTTGATCAAATATGCTCGGACAAAAGACGGTGGGAATCAAGGACGGAGCAATCGAGCTCTTCAGGAGTTATGTGGCGTTCTGTTCTGTTTCGTCTCGTTTGAGAAAGACATACTGGAGCACGGAGTACAGAATGTTCAGCCAGCTCAATACAATAGCGAGAGCCATACCATAGCCATCCCTTTAAGGTGTACATTGAGTTGAGGACACATTGTTCTTTGTTTGAAAGGGTTAAATTACATCTTATAATGTTCCCATGTTCTATTTTCTTTTGTCAGCCATGTTGATTCCCTGAAAATTTCACACAGCACAAAAGTCATCACAACTCCTCAATTGAAGCTTCTTAGAGAGAGAGAGAGAGAGAGAGAGAGAGAAACTGAGAGAGAGAGAGAGAGAGAGAGAGAGACTGAGAGCTAGTGAGGGAAGGAAGGAGAAAGAGAAATAGATGCCTTAAAACCCTCCATGTTTAAGCAAGTGGGTGTGTTTGTGGGTGTCGTTGTATATGTGTGTGTCTGTGCGAAGTCAAAACATAGTTTTATCGATTCCCGACAAGGTGTACGTAAATCTCGGCGGCCCAGCACAAACTTGCACCCCCTTTGCCAAGGAACGCTAGCTCCAGGCTACAGCTTGAGCTAGCGTTAACGACACGCGTATTTAGAACCACGACTCTTTGATCCCATTTTGTATGAGCTTAATAATTTATGCTGAATCAATTTTCAGCTGGCAAAGTTGGTCCTATTTCACCGTCGTCCCCGCAGAAGACAGGATTTGTATTCACGAGCTTGTTAGCTCCTTGTAAATGTTTAGCGGCGGGCCAAGCTGCCCGTTTGGCTGTTGGGTTGCCAGTTTGCCATGTGGTCGCCAAACTCATCGAAGTAGATTACCCCATCGCCTTGTTATTGTCACATCCGTGGAGGCTGGCAACCGGATTATTTATAGACCTGTAATACGGTCATATATACAGTATTGCTCTTGTCTTTTGTTTCACATCAGGACACTCTGCAAAGGAATAACTCTGATACCGTTAAGAAATGGAATGAGAGACGAGATGAGGTGATAAATGTGTATTTTTTCAAGGCTTCCATTCTAAACACCCAGTCATCGTAGTAGTGGTCGGGTCGTAGCCTAAAGGATCTGGGTTCAGAGTCGGGTATCAGCAGTCCACCTGTAGTCATTCTCGAGCATACCACCCTAACCACTACCTGCTCCATAACGACATGAATCCCTCAAAAAGCTTCGCTGTAATCTCCCTTGGACGAAAGCGTCTCCTAAATGATTGAACAGAAGCTGTAAAACCGGCAGGTGGTAGAAACCGCACAGGAATGAGAACAGGCACTGGCTTCTCATTCCAGCATTGCATCATTCCATCGCACGATCCAAGGAGCGGCAGCACAGACCACAACCGGCGCACACATACCTCCCTGCTGCCTGCTGCTAATCAGCTAGCCTAGCGGCCCAAAGCGCCCCAGACATCTGTGACGAAGCTCAAGTGGGCCCTCTCATCACGGCACTGGGGCCCGGGACTGGGCGGTTGGTGGCGGTGGCGTTGATGGGGGTGGTGGGGGTTGGGTGAGGCAATCTCGCCAGCGAGCGGGACATAGCCACGGCAGCAGGCTGGCGGTATTTGTGTTTCCAGAACGGGACGGAACCAACGACGGTTATTGTGAGCGCTATTGTGCAGCGCAACTATCTCTGTGAAGCAGCCCGGCACTGGGCGAACGACATTTAAAAAGCCCACTGAGAGCGGAGAGAGAGCCCCGTCGCTGAAGAGGGGTTTGTGTGTGTGGTTGTGTGTGTGTGGTTGTGTGTGTGTGTGTGTGTGTGTGTGTGTGTGTGTGACTGAAGAATACATGAGTCTCTAAAAAGTGTTTGCAATTGTGACTGTCTAAGTGAAGGAGCTTACAGTGTGTGTTTTTGTGTGTGAGTGTGCGCTTGGATCTGTGTAAGCTTGTGCGTTCATGTGTACGCCCGCAACGGTTTGTGTGTGCATGTGTGTGCGCGTGCGCGTGTTTATGGGTGTGTACGTGTTTATGTGTGTATTTACGTAAGTGTGTGTGTGTGTGTGTGTGCGTGTTTATGGATTTGTATGTGTTTATCTGTGTGTGTGTTTGTGTGTGTGTGTGATTATGGGGTTTGTACATGTCGATGTGTGTGTGTGTGTGTGTGTATGTACGTGTTCATGTGTGTGTGTGTGTCTGTGTGTGTGTGTGTGTGTGTGTGTGTGTGTGTGTGTGTGTGTACAGCTGCCACTGCCCTGAATCCTCCACCACAGAGAATGATGGAGAGAGACTGATAGAGCGACAGCCGCGCAGAGTGAGCGAGGAGGACCCGTTGTCGGGCGGCCTTGGCGACAAAGTGAATGAACGACTTCCTCCCCGTGTCGAGGATTGCGTAACGCGTCTGAAGCGGAGCGCAGGAAATTACATAAACTGTTGTTGAAAGAGAGCGAAGGAGGAGGAGGCTTAGAGAATTAGAGACTGAGAGGGCTGGAGGGGTGAGAGCCAGAGAGAGGGAGGGGTGAGAGAGGAGAGAGGGAGGAGAGGAGAGAGACGAAGGAGAGGAAGGGAGGAGGGAGATGGAGAGAGGGAGGGAGGGAGGAGAGATGGAGTGAGAGAGAGAGCGAGAGGGAGGGAGGAGAGAGACAAATATAGGGAGGATAGATGGAGGGAGAGGGATGAGAGATGGAGAGAGGGAGGAGAGATGGAGAGATTGAAAGATGGAGAGAGAGCGAAAGGGAGAAGAGACGGAGAGAGGGAGGAGAGAAAGAGAGAGAGCTGTAGAAGGCGAGGGAGTGGGAGTGATGGAGGTGAGAGGAGGAGGGAGAGTTGAAAGAGGGGGTGAAGAGAGGCTAAAAGGGGGAGGTAGGGGAGAGATTCAAACAAGAGACAGAGGGGACGAAGAGGCAGAGATGGCAGGGGAGGACGAGAGAGAGAGAGAGAGAGAGACAGAGACATACAGAGTGTGTTGAGGAGAGGATGGTGTGAGAAAGACAGCAAGAGAGAGCATGAAACGAAGGGAGGGGAAGGAGGAGGGGAGAGGGAACAGTGAAGGGAGAGACCAAGAAAGACGGTTAAAGAAGTGGTTGGAAAGGGGTGGTTGGAGATGCATAGAAAAAAGGGAGAGAGAGACGAGTAAAAGGGCGAGCGGGAGGACAGAGGCAGCTAGCGTACAGACAGCGGGCTGACGGCGAGCGGTGGTATGACGTCTGCAGCCAGATCCCATTGTCAGGAACACTCTCACACTCTCCCGCTTTATCGACCCTACAACGTAAACAAACGAGGAGCGCGGGACTCCTGTCTCATTAGCATACAATTGAAATAAAACGCTCGTAAACCCACTTCTGCCTCGGCGCGTCTGGGAAGAACGGAGGAAAAAAGAAAAGAGAGCGAGAGGTAACCGGAACAAACCGGCTTCCCCCCCAGATCTGTTAAACACAAAAACATCAACGATTAACAATAAAGCCGCCCTGACTAGGGAAGAGAGACGGAGGAGGGGGAATACGGGAGAACAATTTGGAGCGATTCACAAACAGCTTCATTTGGCCCAGGACTTCAGACGCAGCGCCGGCGTCTGAGGGGCCACTAGCAGCCAGATGTGATGTTTCCAGGAACACCAAGATAGGGGCCTGGAGGATGCTCTCTCATAAAACACAGGCAGAGGCCGGCCGGTGTGATTAAACCCCCCACAACGTTTCCTGCCGGGAGGGGGGAGCTGTGTGATGGGGAGGGGTCTGCGGGCCGGTGCTGCTGCATCACGGCTGTTTGTAAAGGTGCATGGGGTCATGCAGCTGCGCTCGTACGAGACGAGACACCGGCATTCAGCCACGCATGGGACTGGCCTGCGTGACGACTGGGACCCAGAGAGGAGGTCCGTCCTGCCTCCCTCTGAGTGAGGGGGTCGTCCTCGTGAGCGGGAGGTCGGACAAACTGTAATTGAATCTGCAGTCACGACATTGATTAAAAAACTGAAACTGCTTGTTAACATCTCACCCCCGGGTCCCTGCGACAGACCTCCTCTAATCCGTCCTGCTCTCCTCTTTAATCCTGCCCCCTTCTCTCCTTTCCCCTCCCCTCTTGTGCTCCTACTCCCTCTCCTCTTCTCCCCCTCTCTTCTCCGCTCCTCTTTTCCCTTGCCCTCTCTCTCCCCCTTTCCCCAGCTCCCATCTGTCATCATTCATTCTGTTTCTCCCCCCTTCGTTTCCCCTGGCAACGGGGGGGGGGGGGGGTGATGTACAACAGATGAATTAACAGTATCAGCTTAGACAGGATTACCGCCATGCCCGTGCAACTCGCTCCGATGTGTAATTCAGGCGGGGGGGGGGGGGGGGTCTGGGTAATGAGCCCTGCACCATGGGGGGGTAATTCTGCGGTTCCGTTCGGCCCCCTGGGACTGGGCACCGCGGCCCGGAACAATGGGATGACACAGAGATCAGGGGGTAGGGTCCGGTAAAGAAGGACTGACTAATGTAAAGGCCCCCACACACACACACACACACACACACACACACACACACACACGGGTGGACGCACGTCACACACCCAGCTTACAGAGTCGTTAGTGTTAACGAGCTGTTGAATGCGGGAACTCTGCCGGCATGGGTGGTGTGGTGGTGGCCGCGAATCACTCTGTGTCTCCGGCGCTCGCTTTGAGCCGTGATGCGGCTTCACCACCAAGGCTTTGGGTCTTGCGTGATTGGTGATACAGACTCACACACACACATGCTCAGACACACGCACACACGTACACAAATGCTCACAGGCACAACCAGTCAAGCAAGTAGCCCAACAAACACACACACACACACACACAAAACACAAAGAAATGTGTAAACAACTTGCACACACATCCCCAAGTTGTCTCGAAACTGAAGTTGCAAAGAAAACACTGTCAGACATGCACACACACACACACACACACACACACACCGAACACACACACATACACACACACACAGACACACACACACAGACACACACACGTGTATGCGTATGCGTGCGTGCCACTAGATAATGCAGCGACACACACAGCAATAATGATAGTAATACCAGCTCTGGAGACAATATGGGGCTGTAATGAAATCACAGATCTACTGATAGACCTTCAGCTGGTGACGTCATCGCATGTCTTCTACAAACACACACAGTGTTTTACACACACACAAACAAACACACACACTCACACACACAAATACACACACATCACATGCACACATACACACAAACACATACACACACGCACACTCACATCTCCCTCCTGTCAGATCAATAGCTGCTGTCTTTGCTTTGGCCTTAAAGCTCATATTGTGTTTTCGTGTTTCGAATACCCTGTGCTGTCTCGCTCTCCTCCTCCTCCTCCTCCTCCTCCTCCTCCTCCTCCACCACCACCTTCACCTCCTTTCCCCTTACTTCATCTCCCCACATCCTCGACCCACACCTTTCCCTAACTCCCCCCCCCGTCTCCTGGTGGCCTCTGCTCGTGTTTTATGGAAGCCGTCAAGGTAGCAACCTTTACCCTGTCTGGCTTGTGGAGGGATCGAGATGGATGTTGTGTGTGTGTGTGTGTGTGTGTGTGTGTGTTTGTGTGTTTGTGTGGGTGTTTGTTTGTGGGGGTGTGTGTGGGTGTTTGTATGTATGTGGGTGTATGAATGTGTGTGTTTGTATGTGGTTGTGTGGCTGGGTGTGTTTGTGTGTGTATATGTTCGTGGATGTGTGTGTTTGTGTGTGTGTGTGTGTGTTTGTGTGTGGCTGTGTGTTGGTGTGTGTGTGTGTATGTCTTTGTGTGTGTGAGGGAGAGAGACGGAGGGAGGGAGTTGTATGATGGGGGCGGGTTGGTAACAAAATCACTCGTAATCCTGATCATTTGTCAAATACCAAGCACACGCACAAAAACACACACAAAACAATATCTGTACATACTTGCACACACATGCACACAGACACACACACACACACATATCATAACACACACACACATACACACAGACACACACACATATCATAACACACACACATACACACACACACACACACACACACACACACATACTGTTGGTATAGCGCAGCTCTCTGTCGTTGTATTTCCCCTCTCATGTGATAATGCTGTAGAGTGATTTAGTGTGATGGAGAGACGCAGACACACAGAGATGATGGATGGACGGGGACGGCGAGGCAGAAGGAAAGAGAATGATTCATATAACACCCATCGTTTACTGCACACGCTCGTCACTTCCCAGTCCTGAATTTAAATATGGGTTGTTTAAGACAATACAAAACGCTTCTCTCTGTCATCGTAAATTCTTTACAATCGCTCCCTAATGTGAAAAGTTTGGATTTTATATAGAGAAACGGGGTCGGTGGGTGATCCGGCACATGCTTTGTTGTGCTAGCTCAAGTAGCATTGGCTAATGAGTTTGGTAATATGGCATTTTACTTGAGAGAGAGAGAGAGAGAGAGAGAGAGAGAGAGAGAGAGAGAGACCATGGTGGTTGGGCAAAGAGAATGAGTTAGTGGGATGGATGGAAAGAGAGTCAGTAGGGGGTGAAACAGAGGTTGGATATATAGACTGTGGGGAGTGGCAGTAATACTCGGGAAAGAGGCTGTTTAAAGATGAATGGGGTTGGGGGGGAGGGATGCTTTGCTGTAGATGATAGTCCTAAGGTGAAGCGATGGTCCAAAGTCAAGAAATAATTCTATAAAATATAATTCTATAAGATATAAAATTAGATCTTAGGAAGCTTCATTTTTATCCTTCCAAACCTCTGGATGGATGATAAGAGGGAACAAAGCATTCTGGGACATCCTTCAAGGACAACAGGCCTCCCCAGATTCATGTTATTTATATTGCTTTGAGGAAAACCTTTAAAAAGAACAAGGCAACGCACAAAAAAACAAACAGCAGAACGACGAAAGGTCTCCCCAGATTCATGTTCGGTCTATCATTAGCTCTGAGGAAACCTTTAAAACGACGGAAAGTCGCCCCAGATGGATGTTCTACTATGAGCTCTGAGGAGGCCTTTGCATACAGCCAACCCCAACAACAACACCACTGAAACAACATTATTGTTGAGTTTTGTTGGCTAACGGCGTACCAGGGCGTGGAGGAATGGAGACGCAGGCTGTCCACTCAGCTGGCTGACAGCAGACGTTGCCACCGCACGGTGGCTGACCCAACAATGACACCATTTGTTTTCCCTGTGGGATTTTGGGTACCTATTTACCTATTTTACTCTCTCCTCCTCCTCCTTCTCCTCCTCCCCCTCCTACTCCTCACCCCCCTCCTCCTCCTCCTCCTCCTCCTCCTCCTCCTCCTCCTCCTCCTTTATCTGTCTCTCTCTTCTCCACCTTGACCTTTATGTCTCTTGACCTCCTTGTCACACGGTTTCTTTCACGCTGATTTATAAACGGGTTTAGTTTTCCAGCCAGGAAAGGGACGTCTCTTCCTATCTCTCCTGGTCTACCGGACAGAACTAAATCGGACATTAAATGACATCATGTATAACCCCACGAGGATGGCTTAACCTGAAGCATCTCTTTTTGCTTTATATGAAGCAGACTGTCACCTGTAGACAGTCTCTTCAAATATGTTTTTAAACTTTCCGCTTTGACAAATGTCCTTCCACTAACTAATGATGAAGGGGCAAAAAAGGCTTGTTTGAGTTTCTTTGACTTTTTTTTCTTTCTCTCTCGAAATCTATCTTTCTTTCCTTCATTATTTTGTCCCTTAAGTGTTTGTTTCTGGGTCTTTGTTTTATTCTTTCTCCCTCTCTCTCTCTCTCTCTCTCTCTTTTTATTTTTTTCTTTCTTTCTTTCTTTCTTTCTTTCTTTCTTTCTTTCTTTCTTTCTTTCTTTCTTTCTTTCTTTCTGCCTTCCTTTTTTATTTTCACTCCCTACTGGCCTCTTTCTCTCTCTACTTTCTCCCTTTCTCTCCTTTGTTCACTTTGTTTCTGAGTTGCTCTATATATTTTTAAGTTGGTGTTCCCTCGGTACATGAGTCTGTCCCCGGTTTTCATGTGCCCACAGTGTGTCGACTACATCAACAGACTAGCCTAGTGCTGTGTTGTACAGTATGTCCCATCGCTGCCACCGTAGAACATATAATAATGGGCAATATAACAGTAACTGTAATCAACCTGCCACAGTATGTACTGTATCACTTCCCTGCTGTGTGTGTGTGTGTGTGTGTGTGTGTGTGGGTGTGTGGGGGGGGGGGCTTTGTATTATTCACACTCATAAATACTGTACAGTGTCCAAGGTTGCAAGGCTGTGCTGGATATTATTTCAAAGCTGCCAAGTGTGAAGTTTGTTTGTGTGTATGAGTGTTTGTATGTGCATGCTTGATTGCGTGTGTGTGTGTGTGTGTAATTGTGTGTGTACGAGTGGTTGTATGTGCATGCTTGATTGTGTGTTTCTGTGTGTGCTCCTGCGTATGAGTGTTTTTGTGTGTGGGTGTGTGTGTGTATGAGTGCTTGTTATGTGCATGTTTGAGTGCTTGTGTGTGTGTGTGTGTGTGTGTGTGTGTGTGTGTTGCTGGTTCTCAGTAGAAGCTGTAGTGTTTCCAGCTCACATTCAGCACAGAGCTGCACGCTGCCATGTGTGTTTGTGTAGGTGTGTGCGTGTGTGTGTGTGTCTGCATATGTGTGTGTGTTTTTTTTATGTATTTAATTTGTTTATGCATGTGTACATGTTTACTTGTACCATGCAAGGACTATATTCACGTGTGTGCTTGTGAGTGTAGATGTGTGCTTGTGTGTGAGGAATTGTGTGTGTGAGTGTGTGTGTGTGTGTGTGTGCTTCAGAGTATATGTATGCCTAAGTGTGCATATCTGTGAGAGTTCCTGTGTGTGTGATTACATGTGTGCTTGTGGGTGTGTGCACTCATCGGAATGCACGTCCATGTAAGTGCGCAGTGTGTGCGTATGTGTGTGTGCATGCCAGATTCTGTGCGTGTGTGTGTTTGAATGTGTCTGAGTGCATGTGTGTGTGCGTCACTGGGCTGCGTATGCCTGAAACCTGACGGTAGATTGTGATGAGGTGGCTGCTGGGAAGGGCTTCTGCGTCAGGGGCCACGCAGCATTCAACACATCCCCGCTAGGGGTCCAAGGTCGGCCCTATCAAAGCCACCGCTGCTCTGCGAAACGCCCGCGGCCACTAATAGACTGCTGTCTCCTTCCTTGATGCTAGCAATGCTAATGCTACTCCCAGCACTCCACCAGGCCATGGCCCTGAATTAACCCCATAGATGAGTTGTCTCTGGGTCATCATCCTGCTGACTGAGCCCTCGGCCGTGCCCTTGCCCTGCCGGTTGATTTGTTTTATTTTTGTCAGACCGTCTTCGGCCTTTGGCCGGAGCGCATTTAGCATGAGGGCTCTCTCGTCATGGAGGTAAAAAGAACCAACCACATTTACGAGTTATGGAATGGAGGCACCTCGGTAAGAAGAGTTTTGTGACAGGTTGTGGCAAAAGAAAGAACTGGTAATGGCCTTACCCAGTACCTTACACAACTGTCTTATCCCAAAGATTTTTACTGGCGCCCCCTACCCCTTTGGATCGCACAGTAAATTTGACTACCAATGTTCATACACTCAGAGAAGCTGCAAAGCTTTGTCTTTGAGACTCTTTTATTTTAGATAGGAAATTAAACACACAAAAAATGTAGTACAAACCAAGTAACAAGCAATGAATCATAAATACAATATAAATCAGGTATGCACAAAATACTGCAGACGTTAGAACTTTTAATAATTAAACACTTTGCAGCAAAAAAAAGTCTTGTAAAACAAGTGACAATGAAGCACTCATACAATAAGGTATGCACAAAATACTGCAAAGAAATGCATGATGTTTACTAAAGGCACTCATAAGCAAAATAATAGATATGAGTTCAGATTCAAATTATTGCAAATACAATTAAATGTAGCATGGTTTATCTGGTTTGGTTCAAACCAGAGATTAAACAAGCACTCAAGTGAAGTGTAAAAAAAATACAATAATATATAATTATATGAAAGACATGCAAACCACAAACTATTATCCGAATCCGCTTGAAAATAAACACTGCTCCAACAATGGTTACTACGATGCATTGGATAATTTAAGGACAATACCCCCATTTTACTGTGGGTTACAAACTGTTATGGACCTATGTACACAGCTGACATGTTTTGGTTTTCAATGAAGCGTGTTGGTTCGGATTGAGCAGCGGACCAGCTAGGTTAACGGCCGCCGTTCCTTTTCTTTTTTAAAACAAACACTGCATGACTAATTAACTCCGGTTAAGTTGTTTACACGTTGCTTCGCAACGCGCTACGCCCTGACAACTGTTGGCGGACTATTTGTATTTACTAAATAATAAAAACACATTTAAAGCCACATAGTGCTTCGATAAGTGAATAAATTAAGTCAATAGCCATGTATTAAGCAGAGATAGCATAGGGAACAGTTAGCTCCAGAGAAATAAAGATAGAAAGGTGAACAAGAGCCCAACAAAGTAACCAGTTGGCTATATAGCCAGCCAGGCCTACATTAAAGATAAACAAATTAAAGTTACTGTATTTCTGTCTTTTCCCGTTTTTCCTCCTCTTCTTTCTTTCTCTTCCTCCCCTGGGTGCCAGAGTCTTTAGGTTTCTTTGACATTGTGATGTGCAAATAGATAGCTTTCTCCTCTCCGGTCACAATGATGTATCAAGTGGGTAATTAAGGTAACTCGCCTCTGGATTGATAGCTCGGATCAACTAAAGATTTGACTTTGGTAAATACATGAATATAGACAGCAGGGTATTTTCTCTGTTCAGCCAATACTAAATACAAAAATGCATATATAAACAAATATCAAAATATATTTATAATTAGTATTGATTTAACGGAGGAACGTCTGTTTTCTGTTGACTATCCATTCAGTAACCCTTGTCTGCAACCAATATTTTTATCAAGCAGCTACAGTGCTAGTTAAATGCTAATGTGTGTGTGTGTGTGTGTGTGTGTGTGTGGTGGTGAGTGTCCTGTTGTAGTGAATGTGCGCTTGGACACAGGCAAATTGATGTGTGAGTACTAAGTGTCTACAGAGATTCCATCCAAAAGATATCAAAGGTTTGATTTAATACAATATTTGGTCATATTTCGTAGTATTTAGACTCTAGGGATTTGTAGGGAGTTTTTCTGATAGTTTCAAATGAAGTCAAAGGTCAAACAGTCCCTCTGCCTCCTGAACGTGCCATTTCATTACCCACTTCACCTTTCATCTCTAATGAATCACTCGTAAACAAGGGTTCATGTTAACAACATTTTTAAGATAACCCTTTGTCTTCAGGAACAATATAGACATTTATTAAGTGTAAGGGAGAAGGTCCAGAAAAAGGGTTCAATCAAGCAATATGGTGGTCTGATTATGTAATTACTGTCTTCCACACCGATTCAAAACACAATGAGCTGCTGCTCTCACAGCCAGATCTCCGCTGGCAGTGTATAGATCCCCGCGTTTCTCTGTAATTTGCATTGGCAAGTTGTGCCACAACGCCTTGTCAGCTGTTTAACATTGTGCAGAAGTGTTGAATTCCATAGAAAAGCCATGATTGTTTTGTGACAAGGGGCGACGTGAAGAAATTGCATCATTTTGCATCGGCAGAGAGAGAGGAGGGCATCACAAGGGTCTGTCGCCCAAATACAATGAGACTTACACTTTCTGGGAGAGGAAAATCATGTTTCTGTCTCCCTTCTTCATATCCTTCTCTCTCTAGCCTTAATCGGTTTCTCCCAGCGCTTTCCCCCCCCTCTCTCTCTCTCTCTCTCTCTCTCTCTCTCTCTCTCTCTCTCTCTCTCTCTCTCTCTCTCTCTCTATCGTTCCCTCTCTCCCTCTCTGTGCCTCGGAAGTTTCATCAACGATATTGCACGGGCAATAAAATCTGAAAAACAATGACAATGAGAAACAATAAAAAGGCAAAAACCACAACAAACAAAACATCTCTCTCCCCCTCTCTCTGTCTCAAATTCAAGGGGATCTATTAGTAAAAATACATTGACATTGAACTAAAAGCAGAATTAGATACACAATTTAAAATGTAAATACAAATTCTGTCTAGTCTAGTGGAGTTTAGTGGAACAGTTCCACCCCCCCCCCCCCCTCTCTCTCTCTCTCTCTCTCTCTCTCTCTCTCTTTCTCTCTCTCTTTCTCTCTCTCTCTCTCTCTCATTCTCTCTTTCTGTCCATCTATTTCTTTCCCTCTCTCACCCCCCTCCCCCCATCTTTCTCTCAATCAAATTTAAATTTCAAATCCTTTATTGGTATGAAGCTTTTATTGCCACGGCCATAAAATGTGGCAAACAATAAGATCAAATGAAGAAAACAAACTGATTCTTTCAAAGGAAAACCGATATTTACACTGCCAAAGCACAGAATCGGCATCGGCAGAGAGAGGAACATCACAAGGGTCCGTCTCCAATGAGTCTCACAAGCTTGATGACATACACACAAATAGCAATTCAATTGAACGCAAATTGTATACAATTTCATATTTCTTTTATCGAAACGTTCATATATTTTTTTTACAATCGAATATAACCCCCTCCGTCCCTCTCCAGATCCCCCAGGTGAGCTACGCCTCCACGGCGCCGGAGCTGAGCGATGACCGGCGCTACGACTTCTTCTCGCGGGTGGTGCCCCCGGACAGCTTCCAGGCCCAGGCCATGGTGGACATCGTGAAGACCATGGGCTGGAACTACGTCTCCACCCTGGCCTCCGAGGGCAGCTACGGGGAGAAGGGAGTGGACGCCTTCATGCAGCTCTCCCGGGAGGCTGGTGAGTCCAGGGTGGTGCTGATGCTGGTGGTGGTGGAGGTGGATATGATGGAGGCGGCGGTGATGATGGAGGTGGAGGCGGTGTTGTTGAGTTTGGCGGTGGCGGAGGCTGGTGTTATGGTGGTGGGGTTGTTGAGGAGGTGGCGGTGAGGGAGGTGATGGTGGTAGTGGCGGAGGTGGTGGTGTTGGAGGTGGTGGAGCGGAGGAGGTTGGGATTCATGGTGGTGGTTTTGTGGAGGAGGAGGATGTTGGTGATGGGGAGATTTGCTGGAAGTGTTGGTGATGGTGGTGGTGGTAGTGGAGGAGGTTGGTGGAGGAGGTTGGTGGTTGTGGTGGTGGTGGAGAAGGTTGGTGGTTGTGGTGGTGGAGACGGTGGTGGTGGAGAAGGTGGTGGAGAAGGGTGGTGGTTGTGGTGGTGGTGGTGGTGGAGAAGGTTGGTGGTTGTGGTGGTTATGGTGGAGACGGTGGTGGTGGTGGACATAAGTGCCTTGTTTGTCATGGTGGTGGAGAAGGTTGGTGCTGGTGGAGAAGGTTGGTGGAGGCGTGTTGGAGGAGCTGGTGGTAGGAAGGTTATAGTAAACTACACCTCCTAACTCATCGTTTCAAATGAAGTCAAAGGTCAAACAGTCCCTCTGCCTCCTAAACGTGGCAAACATTACCCACTTCACCTTTCATCTCTAATGAATCCCCCCGTAAACAAGGGTTCATGTTACCAACATTTTTAAGATAACCCTTTGTCTTCAGGAACAATATAGACATTTATTAAGTGTAAGGGAGAGGGTCCGGAAAAAGGGTTCAATTAAGCAATACGGTGGTCTGATTATGTAATTACTATCTTCCACACCGTTTCAAAACACAATGAGCTACTGCTCTCAATAATAACTTCCATTAGTATGCAGTGAGTACACTGCAGTCCCATCTCTTCATTCACAGTTCTGCGTTTATTCCGAGCATAGTCTCTTACCCAGGGACATCTGAGGATCTTTGTGTTGAAGAAATTATCTTATGTTTGAACCTCTGTGGGAAAGGAATAGGACGAGGTGGCATGATCGGAACCTGCATGGATGTGCTGAAGTCGACAATTTAAAGTGATTTAAGTGTCGACCGAGTGGAATGTGGTTCACAGTTTGGTTGGCAGGATGTCTGGTAGTTTGTGTGTTTGACTTCCAACCGAGATTTTCTGGGTTTGCATTTGATAAAAGGGTCAGGAAAAATGACTAGATAGCAAATATTTGTAGATTCACAGAGTCACAGTATTTTTATAGGCCAAAGATTGACTTTTTCCTTCCATATAGGTCAGCAAACACCAACCTATATGGTATACTATTCACTTCCTGATGCAGAACATTGGATTTTGAACGACCAGTACTGCAATCCTTCCCACCAATGAAAAACACCAATAGCCTCAACCACCATTCATGTGAGGGTGGTGATTTCCAGTCATTGGGATTTGAGTGACTGACAGACTGTGAGAATGATGATGATTCCTGTTAAGGTTACTGTGGTGTTTGACTACAGTGGGCATGGTGCCTGTGGCCTTAGAGTCTACCACGTTGCTGATGAAACAGGACGGTTAGACTTTTGAGTTTGCTGCTGTACTGCTCTGTACTCCAGGCTGGTGACCTCTATCCTCACATTGTGCTTCTCATCCCCTGATGAGAGTCAGGCCTCCATAGATTGTCCTATAACAGCCGGTATTTCCAATCACACAAAGTACAAGTATTTTCAGTTCCCAGCACATGGGGTCTGCGTCATCCCAGCTTGTTACAGAACGTTGCTCCGGATTCTGAAAAGACTCGTGAGCGCTTAATGGGACCAATTTGAGGACAATGCAGAAAGAAAATAACTAAACAAATCGAACACACACACACACACACACACACACACACACACACACACACAATGAAAGGATGGCCCTGCTCTGAACTGACTCCCCCCTGAGACTGGCTAGGTGGTCGCTCTTCACGTGGTAATGAAGACCTCTTAATGAGGGAGGGTTGGTCCTCCAAAACGACCAGTACCAGTTGAAGAGTTACCAAAATAAAAAAAACAACCATACCGCAAAACAATCAAAAACCAGATCAAAACGGAGGATTTGAACCTCTCAAAGGATCATGACTCATCTATTCTCCCACTTAGTCTGCATCCAAAGCAGCCGGAGCCGGGGGAGAGACAGGTATTTCTGATCCCAGCCACTAGAATACTAATGCGCCTGATATTTATCAAACACTACCGTTCAATTGGGTCTGAGGTGGCAGTATTTAGAGACTCAACCTTTAAACACTGAGTCACTGATATCCTGGAGCGTGTGTGTGTGTGTACATGCATGTGTGTGTGTGGGGTGTGAATTAGCAAAGCACGTAGTTACGAGGAAATAGATTTGGCGGGGCTGTGAGATAAGGCCTCCTCTCTGGTCCTTTTGCAGACGTTGTAATTCCCCCGCTAGAATCGTCTTACTTCTGATGCAATCAATCAGAGAAGCGGTTTCCAACCTTGCTAGATCACTACTTAACTGATAAGTGAACAGAGAGAGACCAGCCTGAATACATCAGGAGGGGAAAAGAGTGTGTGTGTGTGTGTGTGTGTGTGTGTGTGTGTGTGTGTGTGTGTGTGTGTGTGTGTGTGTGTGTGTGTGTGTGTGTGTGTGTCCGGGTTCATGTAAGGTTATCTCGTGAAGGTAGGTAATCCACACAATATCGATTCAGGGTTGCTCCTATTAGACAAACACACTCACTCACTCACGCACACATACACAGACACACACAGACACACACACACACACACACACACACACACACACACACACACACACACGCACACACACGCACACACACACACACACACACACACAAACACACACACAGACATACACACACACAACACAAACACACACAGGCACACACACAGACACTAACACATATTGATTATACAGCCGGCCGGCCTATGATTGTGTTTGCTATATTATCTCTGAACTTTCTTTATGTTGGCTCTTGTTCTCGTCTTGAATAGGCACCTATTTTACCACCAGCTGTGATACTGATTTAAAAAACATCTACTCTTTTGTGACATCACAAGTGGGGGCGTCCACACCCAGATGTATGATGGGTATCTCAGCCCACCAGTTGGTCAGTTACCAGTTCACTGAGTCAGGGCTGGTAGGGTTGACCTTCCCAACACTCACCTGGGTAGATAGACGGAACAGAAATGACTTGAGTTTTGTGTGCCATTTCCATTACCCGGCTACTGTTTAGAAATCTACATTCTAAAATGTTAAGAAACATTCTAGAATGTTTTCACTCCCGACTAACCAATATGGCTTGTCATGAGCTACATAGCTAGACTTTATGAAAGATTTCACACCGTGGAGGTAGAACTGGTGTCCAAGATGACTCTGTGTGCGTGCGTGTGCGTGCGTGTGCGTAAGTGTGTGTGTATATTTAGCTTGAGACGTGTGGGGTGTTGGGTGGGGGGGTGGTGATCTTAGAGGATATGAGGCAGGCGCCCCTCAGTTAATCTCGTGTCTGATTACCTCTGAACCAGCCCTGGACTTCACCAGCCCTCCATCGCTCCCCAGGGGCTCATGAAGCAGAGGTGAGGGACAGCTCACACATGCACTCACACCACTGCTGGTGCGGTGGGCCGTGTTTGGTGTGTATGTGTGGGAGTGTGTGTGTGACTCTGTTTATTTGTTTAGGTTTGCTTAGCCAATAAGGTGGTTTTGGTTTGTGTGTGTGTGTGTGTGTGTGTGTGTGTGTGTGTGTGTGTGTCTGTGTGTGTGTGTGTGTGTGTTTTTGTCTGTTTATAGGATGTTTGAAGGTTCGCTTAGCCAAAAGGATGGTTTTGATTTGTGTGTGTGTGTGTGTGTATGTGTGTGTTGGGGACCTTGGTCTGAAAGGCACAAGGGAAGTCATTCCAATGAACTGAATACCAGAAGCCGTTCTACAGCCTGAGACTCTCCCACTCCTCAGCCCAGAGTTCGTCTCCTCAGGCTTTTTTAAATTGACCAATCACCATCCTGCCTTCCAGGTGTGTTAATTGACCAATCACACCTTCCCACGTTCCTTGGTTTCCACGAGGTGGTACTTTGGACACTTTTCTGGCCCCGTGCCACATGTCGGATGTTTCTCATTCGTTTCCTAACCGCAACCCATGACTTCACCCTGAGTTATGCGAAATAAAAGTTTTAAAGGGAGGCTTATGCCACCCCAGCGAGCCCCTTATGGCCGGGCGGGCGTTAGTATCTCAAGGTGAGGTCCGGTCGGTGTGACTCTCCGTGTGTCAATCATTAAAAGTGCAGCCGACTCCGCTGCAGTCCGGGCATCCTGACGGCCGGGCGGCTAATACCTCCGCCGCATCAGGGACTGTAGAGCGGAGCAGCAACCTAATTGCTTTTCTCAAGGTTTTGGGATAAATTGATTTTGTATTCGTTAAGCAATTTTGCCAGAGGTGTGTTCATTTGTCACCGGGCATGCTTCAGGTTACGCGCACACTCAAACTCACGCGCAGAGACTCACACAGATGCACAGACACGGACGCACACACGCGCGCGCGCACACACACACACACAAACACACACACACACACACGCACACACACACACACACACACACACACACACACATTACCTTTACCTTTACCATTGAAGTTGGATTACTAATACATGCTACTCAAGATAATTAGGATCTATTCCTCATTTAAGTTAACTGTACCTCCACTCCTTTCATGGTGATGAAGACGATAATGAAGACGATGATGAAGACCATAATTTTATCTCTCTTCATAATGAGAGGGTTATCACCTCATCTTCCGCCTCATCAAAGAGTTACGAGTTCGACTAACTCTTCATCCTGGTGGTGTTCACAGGGCCATTCCTCCTCCTCTCATGACCTAGCAGACTGTAACTTTCTCTATCTTCATCATGAGAGCGTCATCTCCTCCTCCTCCTCCTCCACGTTCCATTCATGCAGCTGTAGTCTGTCTTACAGTAAGGATAGAAGCTGGGGTGAGCAGGTCCTTCAGTGCGGCCGCTGAGACAGCCAGCCAAAGGCTCCCCCACCCAGTCCATTCATCACTCGCCCGTTCTGCCAGTCTCTCGCCGAAGCCGCGAGACCGCAGCCCACGGGTTAGTCATCGTGGTGACCGGTCGATGGAGCAATAGAGGGGACAGAGGTGCCACCTGTAGCCTGGGATGACTCATAAGGTGACTCATCCTCCACGCCCCTACCCCGCCCCCCCCCCCCACACACACACAGAAGCAGAGGTCATGCAGATCAATACAAACGTCCGTGACGATAACGAGTGAGCGTCTGAAAGGGTAGGCTGGAAAGTTAACATAGTTGGAGTTTGAGAATCACAGATCGTTCGGCGGAAGGAGGTCATGGACGACTGGCCAGAGGTATTACTCAGTTGAATTGGAATATTTTTATTTCACTTTATATATATCGAATTTAAGCAAAATGGAGAAAAAAGCCAGAGTGGGTCCACATCAATTCTTGCCATGTTTGGGAAGTTAAAAACTTTTTAATATTTTCAATTTGAGACACCTTCAAGACTCATTTTTTATGAACAAACAATACAACCTTATGTTCCTAAGCCCAGCCCCCTCTTACAACAACACGTGTTCCATTTCAAGACAAACAACATACATTTACATGAATACCCCGATGTCTGAATTTAGGGCACGCTTGATGCCTCATCGGACCCAAAGCCGGTGCATTCCGTGAAAAAAGTGTCTTAAATATGTACTCAAAACAAATCGACCACGCTTAATCTTTAATGCAGTGACTAGAAAATGTAATTGATTTATTTAATGCGTCAAATTTTCTCGATCAGGTTGTAATTGGGCATTTTAACAAACATATAAACTAAAGCAGAAGAAGAGATTCCTGCGTATCTGGGCGTGTCGCCACCTCATCGCACGTAAGTCAAGGTTGATTCTAGGGAGCTTGAAACACAACACATGTGGCGTTTTAAGATGGATCTTGATGGATCTGACAAAATAACAACCTGGTTAGGTTGTTATTTTGCAACCTAACCAGGATTGGTTGTTATTTTGGTTCATGTTGAACCGATCATATTCTAAATGGAAGAACAGAAAGTGAAACAATGATGTAAACAGTCATGAGTTTATTCAGAGGAGAATCTTTTCAGTCTGTTTATATTTTCCCCTCTATGCAGTGGACCAACTTGTTGATGAGATCATGAATTCATTAAGGGAAAAGAGTTTCGCTAGAGATTTGATACATATTTGATGTGTGGGAAGATTATACATAGTATAAATAACTTAAATGATTTTATTACAACAATATAGACACATGAATAATTAATTAAACTCAGTGTTTTACTTTTTATCTCAAGAAATCAAAGTTTTTTATTACGATAAAATACTTATACATCTTACTGCCTTCTTTTGCTAACCATTGTAAGAATGTATTTACAATATACATATAGATCAAAAGGTGGTTTCCAAATCCAAAATACCTAGTAGCACTGTCTTTTCAAAATAAATGTCCTTCACATGCTGAAATCCAACAGATAGAAACCAATTGAAGGACAGGTTATTAATAAGAAAAGGAATCTTCACCCTGGGCTGCAAAACTGCTCAAGCTGACTTTATAGGATTGCTTTGTGAGCCCTGATTCCAAAAGATGGGAAATGACACGCCTCATTAATATCACTAATGCGCACGTGCTATCACGCATGTGCACGGGGCATTTCTGTACCGCTACCTTTATCCCATCTGCAATTTAATCGTTTACATTCATGCACAGCTTTTCACACACAAAAGCCCACATTCATCAACGTCATTAATGTCCGCCAGACTCCTGTAAATGTGCACGTAAAAATCGTGTTTCTGATTTATGAAACTTTCCCGTGTTTAACTCCACAGAAACACATTGATGAATGGCAGCAGGTGTATTTGACGTAACCAAGATTGATGTGATTTTCTCGTGCTGCAATAATAAATGTTGTCACACCACATCAGCTGCCAGCCAATCCTGATAGGAAAACGTGTGAAATCGTGTCTGACGCAAGTGCCTTATTGGCTGCCTGCAGTGAGACCAAGCTGTTTTTAACATATTCACAGAGCACTTTGCACCCAATACGGCGATGCGCGTGTCGTGTTTTCTTTAGAACGTAATAAGAGCCTTCCGGATATAGGCTACCTCGATGACTTCATCAGGTTGGGAAATGGAAGCTTGAGGTGTGAATGCCCTCAGGCGTGTTCTGTGATGTGGCGCTCTCCACAACGGCACACTTAAACTCCAGCATGAATCAACGGCAGAGCAGAGGTCAGCCCACGGAGATGTCTGGCACTTTAAGACTGTGTTTTCATCTTAATAGGAGGCGGAAATGCATTCTAGTCTTCTAGGTTTGAGAGTCAAGTGTTCTAGTCGTGACGGACCCTTGCGTCTCCTGGTACTATAATAACCCCGGTGGCTCCACTGGAAAAGTCAGGTGAATTCAACTGTACATGAGGATCTCTCATTAGGAGGGAAAGCGGTGGTTTGGCGCTAGCACTCACTACGAGAACCGAAGCTCTGTGATGTTTCTGTCTGGACGGAGCGATGGGATGCACCTCGTCTACGGACCAGCTTCCATTCATCGTTGTGCCGGACTTTCCCAGACGCATTAGAGAGTTGGGCGCCGTCAGATGTGGATCTGATGGCCCTGGTGGTGCTGGGCAGTAGGTCTAATTCATCTTTAAGATTTTCGAACGTTCAGCGATGAACTAGTGGATCCAACCATACCCATGAGGTTAGGGTGGATAGTGGCTGAGTTCCAAAACAAAGCTGTAAAGTTTTTAACTGGTGTTGTTTTGTCACCACAATCACTGCATCTCGAGGACCCAACGCCTGGAGAAGGTAGAAAACACAGTTTGGTCACAGCTGGTGTGAAATGTGCTGAAGGCCACATCATCTGTCACGGCCCAACTAAACACTCATTCTCGTTTTAAGACCCCAGCACTCAGAACTTTTAGAATCCAATATATAGACCCGAAAAGTTGCATCCATGCATAATTGAACTTAGTGATTTGCTGAAGTGATAATAAAAGAAGCATTAAGAGGGAAATATAATTTCAAATGAGACTCCAGCTCGCTAACTGACTCACACGGTAATAATAATGATGATGAAATATCGTGATATATTGTGTTTTAATCATCTACTTCATGGTGAATGAATAGCGTAGCATACCCACACAGGATGCTCTCGCTGGCTCACCACTACCTCCCCAACCCTCTGTGGAAGCTGTTTGGCCTCTCTCTGATGAAAGCTAGATTTCCATTATCCCAACATCTCGGGAGAAGGTGGGGGAGGAGAAGGAGAGGAGGAGGAGGGAGGGGGGGGGGGGGGGTAATGGCCTATCCTTGTTGCCGGGTTAAAATGGGAAATACTACCTTCCATCGCTCTCACTTTTCATCCCTCTTTCTCTCGCTCTCGCTCTCTCCCTCTCTCTCTTTCTCTCCCTCTCTCCCTCTCTCTCTCTCTCTCTCTCTCCCTCTCTCTCTCTCAATGTTGTTGTTTCTCCTCTTGGCTGTGTGATTTTGTGGTGAACACTGTCTCGATTCCGCTCCATTGCATCTATCAATGTGTCTAATGCTCTCCTTGTGTCACTCAATTGCATCCGTTCCTTCTGTCTCTGACGGCTGTTTGCGTCTCTGCTTGGTTATTTGTTTGCCCTGACCAAAGAGGAGACACTTCTGGCTGTCTCTTCCTGTCTGCTTGTCAATGTGTCTTGACACATTCTCTCTCTCTCTCTCTCTCTCTCTCTCTCTCTCTCTCTCTCTCTCTCTCTCTCTCTCTCTCTTTCTCTCTCTCTCTCTCTCTCTCTCTCTCTCTCTCTCTCTCTCTCTCTCTCTCTCTCTCTCTCTCTCTCTCTCTCTCTCTCTCTCTCTCTCTCTCCCTCTTTCTCTCTCCCTCTCTCTTTGTATATCTGCCTGACACCCTATCTACCTGCCTGTCTGTCCGTCCATCTGTCTTTCTGTTTGTCTGTCTGTCTGTCTTCCCTCTTTTTCCCTTGTAGTTTCTCACACTATGAAAATATTGCAGTATTAGTGGATGTTTTTAGCTTCCCTGATTCCCTGAAGCCTCACCTTAATGTCACAAACATTTAGTTTAGCATTTTATTGAGGGTATGCTTCAGACTGTCCTTTAGTAATTCTTAATAATGATAACAATAATCTTCAATATTGACATGAAAAAAAAATAACAGCAACAATGAGAGACAAAATACAAGTGTATATTGATGGGGAATTGACTTGTCGCCACTTACCTAGAACGCGGACCTCGAGAAACCACACAGGGCTTCTCTGCTTCTACTGGATTCTTGAGAATTTCTTTTTGGTTTTGGGTCAGCGGAAAGTTAGCGGATGTTTTAATAAAAGCGGTTCTGTGAAAGCGTTCCTGTAGCCGAAAACCCAGCTTTGGTCCCCTCTGTCCTCAGACGCTAAAGCTGTTGGAGGCGGTAAGCTCGGAGACTGTATTCACAAAGCCACAGACCCCCAGATTCAGGGAACAGATTGCATTCTGCCTTTTTATGCCTAGCGGGCCACTCGGTTATCAACCCTAGCTGGGTTTGGGGGGAGCTGAATGCATAATTACGCATTTCCGAGCCATCCCGTGTTCAGAGCAAAGATTGAAGAAAGATTGCAGTCAACCAAGAGAACATGGAAAAAGTTGGGCGAATGTGAAATATAGTTTTTATCTTGAGCTGGGTTAAATAAACTGGATGGTATTGGTATCATACAAACAAGCTATTTCATCACTCAATATGACCCTAGTGATCCATTGTGTCTTCTACTTTAGCTTTCTAAAAAGTGTACAATAGTGCACCGTTAGCAGATCACAATCACCTTCCTCAAGATTCTTACCGCAGAATGCCGGTGCACCAAATCCATAACATTAGCAAAGATTGCATCAAAGCACCAAGTTTGCAGCAACTCACGAAGGTTAGTGAACGCCGCCTCACATTGCTAAGTTTGCCCGGAATCGTTTGAAGCCAAATTTATAATTAGCACACACAGAGACCCAGACTAATCTTTGTATTCCTTAGAGGCAAGAATCAACCAACCAAGATCCAACATCTCATTCCGAAAATCTTCCCCATTGCTGCTTCAGCCTTATAAACCTTTCTACGCATGGGGGTTTATAAAGGTACCTCAATGAGTCATTATTCCGAGCTTCACAATAAAGAGCGGCGGAGTAATTACGTAATTACAAACCAATTATGAATATATTACTTCAGACTTGCAATAAGTAATAACTCGACATGGGTGGTTGAAGCCTCTGAATGGGACTAAGTAGAATAATTATTTATTGTGTTATGTTTTCCTTTCTAAAACAACTGAATATTACATATGTGTACACAGTCTGGTTAGGAAAAACGATCATGATTCTGGCTTTTTAGCCTTTTCATTTAACATTGGCCGACATGATTAGCTTATTAGCCTTTAAATAGACATAACACATTAGCGTTACTTTAAATAAACATTCCATGAAAGCTTATGATGATTTTCAACATACAGGGGTAACAAATACATATTTGCTGAGTTAACAACCTCCTAGAGTAAAAGCAATCCTGAATGATAATCACGGGGATTCTCCAGGCACCTTTATTGCATACTAGCGAAGCTAGAAGGCTATAACTATTGAATTTGCATAACTGTACCACGATGTATAAGCTTTAATAACACTGTATACCGAAGCACAGCATCCCTTGAGGTCAGCAAAACTCCTGGAGAAAATTGGGCTTTAAAGGTTAGCCAAATCAAATAAGCCGTTATGGCCATCAGTGAGATAATGTTATATACGATTGAATCCAAACTCCAAAAGTTGACCTCTCTATGGCTTGTTTGCTTGATACAGTCCAATACATACACTCATATACACCAGTAAAACCTTATTTCAATTCAAATTTATATTTATTTGGAATCTAACTACTATAACTACTCACAAACATCCCATCACAAACACTCCAGTTGATAATCTCTCTCTCTCTCTCTCTCTCTCTCTCTCTCTCTCTCTCTCTCACTCTCTATGGAAAAATATTTGCCTGATAAAGTGGATTTGTTCGACTGTCTAGTGCTTAATGGTTTAGGGCTGATGAATGATTAGTGGTAGGAATCTGGCATCTTAAAGTGAAAGTGATTAGATAACAGACCACTATAAAACACCTGCCTCTGTCATACATATTTCCAGTTACAACAATCATACTTTGATCACAGCCTAAAGGTTCATAAATAGTTAACTATTGACTAATTTGGATGTTCCTGGTTCTGCTGTGGTCTCAGTTCTGGGTCTAAACCCTATTGTCCCCACATTCTAACTGTAGGCCTCCTTGATCAATACCCTTATCCCCTGCTGTTCCTTACAATACCATCTGAAACGTTATTAATCCCAGGAGAGAAATGTGCGTGTCACAGCAGAAAGTACAGGATACAAGTTGGTTTCCCAAACCGGTGTCGAACCCGATCCACCTGGGGGAAAACAAGGACTCCGGACAACTGGATCGTATAAGACAGGTCACTTCACTTTAAGTTGGTTTACTAATAAAGGGTCTAGTCAAATATTAATTGCAGCTAACGAAAACAGAGGTTTCCGGAGCAGTTAAAGGTTTCATGGGCTTTCTACAAAACTAAAATGGACCCTTTAGACCCTCCTAAAGAGTGTAACGACCCACTGCTGTTAAGGTAGGCCATGGCCAGCTCTCAAATCAATATCTTTGTTAAGAAGATGCATGCTGAAAAATAATCAGAATCAGAATCACTGTTCTCAGAATCAGAATCACAGAGTGCTGATCCGTTTGACTGGTTGAAATCAGTTGATACCAGTTCCACCCATATATGGTTGAGTTGTGGAGCAGGTCATATGACAAGCTGAGGGTCATGTGACAACCTGATTTGATTCTTGGCAAAGAAAGTGTGAAAGTGGTGTTGAATGCCTTGAAAAACGATATGTGTCGGCTTTAAAGCCCAGTTTTCCCAGGAGTTTTGTTGTCCATACAGGGAATGCTGTGCTTCAGTATACAGTGTTATTAAAGTTAATGCATGGTGGTACAGTTATGATAATATCTTATATGGAACTATATGCTGCTGTCTTGGCCAGGATTAAACAGCCATGGCTCTTTGGATCTGTGAATAACCTGGAGAGAGATTTGATAGGCCTGAGTGAATAGAATTAAAGCGCTATGAAGGGTAATATAGTGTAAAGAAAATGAGAATGTAAATGGCTTCATAATAAAAGCTTCACTTGCATACGTGAAGAATTAATGGACATTGAATTGGCAAAATGAATGTTGGCGATTCGTATGGTGAACATAATAACTCTCGATGTCACATGAATTATGGATTCATTCTTTTTGATTGAAAAATGTGGTGTTTAATACCATTTTGGAACTCTTCTAAATGCAAAAGACATGTAAAGAACACCTTGGTGTATAGTTTAGGGCAGAAATAATCTATTATGCATGATCATTTATATCAGTAGCTCACTTAACTTAAGTGAATGCTTCTTTCATTCTCTCTCTATTTATCTCCCTCCTATTGGGTCAACCAATTTCATACGTCTGCATATCTTGCGAGTCATTTCGTCTTCGAAGTTACACCTTGATCCACGATTTCAAGGCAATGGAAAATGGAAAACACAGGGAAATTGTAGGGAGAAATCACACACTTTATTACAAGGGTGTCAATAGCAATTTCTGCAATCTTTCCAACACCATCCGGTCTGACTATCACATACATCTGAGGTTCAGGGGAGGGAGTTCATTTGTGCTGTGGAACACACGTTGGTGTTCTCTAAAGGTCACTCCACCTCTCCCCCCATGTTGATATGCTGGAGAAGCCAGGTTATCTTCTCACTGTTGGGGCTATCATGTGATAAACTGAGGGCAGAGGCTTGAGACTGTATCGCCGCCTCGTTCCTCAACGTCTCAGGGAAAGGTCAAGATCATTTGGGGCTATTTTTAGGGTGGTGTTATTCACGTTTAAGAATTTCTTCATTTGGTCCCTTTTTTTTTTATTTCTAGGAACTGTTCTTATCTGGGTTCCCCATCACATAAACTTATGGTGATAAGAATGAGGCCACACTTTCTATTTGTGGAAACACAAACACATTTCATACTGTATGTTGAATGGTTTGCCACCAGCGGTACAGATTGCATTGTGCCAGTTGTAAAATATTACAGCTTGGGTGGTGGATAAAAATAGTGAGCTTAGACAAGACAAAGCATTTTAGTGGTGAAATACTTTTTTATTACCTTGAAAACGCTCAGAGTACAGAAAAGGTTACTGTGCCACACACTACCTGTGTGTGGAGCATATTTAGAACAGCGTTGATGTAATGTGACAAGACCCACTGGCGTGGGTCTGTTTCAAGGTGTGGTTGGTACCCCACAATCCACACCGATACCAGCTGGAGTGATTGGAATCTAATAAGACAGGCTGGCGAACATTTCTATATATCCAGAGGTTCACGTTGACAGAAGAGCATCGTCAATCAACATCCATTCATGTTTATAGTGTTGTTGTTGTCTTGTTTTGCTTGAACTGCTGGCCACGCTTCCCTCCCATTAACTAATGGATGGCTGGGGAGATAATTGGTAGATAGAGAGAGACGTAATGAATATAGAGGGAGATAATGGAAGGGTAGCGCATGGATGGCGATGAATTGACACTTACTCTAATGCATGCAGAGAACAACATTGACCTTGTGGACCCGGACGACAATGGCGCTTGATTACAGACAAATAAGTGAGGACGTACCCACACACACACACACACACACACACACACACACACACACACACACACACACACACACACACACACACACACGCAAACACAATGGCACCTCTAATACAACTTATACAGACATATATTGAGAGTTACAGTCACAAGAAGACAAATACATACACACATCTGACCACACACACACATATAGTACATACACACTCAAGCACAAAAAACAAACCTGCATAAAAAGACACACACAAACACATAACATAAAACACATTGTTACACACAAAGATGAATCTTGATCGCATTAACGGACTCAAGCACAAATAACAACACATGCACGCTGGTTCCAGAGAATAAATACGGTTAATGTTTTATTAGCTTAAAGTAACATCATGGGCCTCAGATCTGTAAAGAACAGATTGATCTGCTCTATACATCGGAATACATCAAGCACACTGAAAAACAGATACACACACACAAACCAGCCAAACTAACTGAGAGAACGTTAAACCTTGATCGTCCATCTGAAGGATGTGAATGTGTCTGGACAGCATTAAAACCTGCTGGATGTGCGTCTTTCTTCACAGTGTATTGGTATTATTGACTCTTTAAGTGTGCATGCATCACCCCTGTTACAGTGCCTATGTGTACCAATCTATGTGTTAGCATCAGCAATGAGCGGGGTCATGGATTAATAAGCAATGCTTTTTCAGTAACACATAGTTTGGATTTAATGATTTTCAAATGTTGATATTCATTTAGTAAACGCTTAAAAAAATACTGGGAATATTATAATTGTTATTCTTCTATTTGTGTTTTTTTTATCTCGTCTCGCTCGATCTGTTGACTGTTCCTCTTTGTGATTGTAACACCAGCGATCGACCTCGGGGGATTACTGAAGTGGGGTCTTATCTGCAGAACCTGCTGGTTTGATTACAGGCCTGTGTAGCACTGAGTACCTCAGAAGTCAAATCTCCTGAGGTCTTTATTCATCAGTCGCCTCTCCCCACTCTGCTGTCACGCGTCAACACTCAGACGTGATCGACCGGGACGAGACGAGACAGGACAGGGGACAGATGGTCGGAGAGGAGGGCCAATGGAAAAAGGGAGATATAGCTCGAAGAAGGAGGCATGAGCTAGGAGGGGAGAGGGAGGAGGAGGAGGAGGAGGAGGAATAAGCTAGGAGGGGAAGAGGAGAGAGGGAGGATGAGGAGAAGGAGGAATGAGCTGGGAGGGGAAGGAGAGGGGGAGGATGAGGAGGAGGAGGAATGGGCTAGGAGGGGAAAAGGAGAGAGGGATGGAGGAGGAGGATTGAGCTAGGAGGGGAGGGGGAGAGGGAGGAGGAGGAGGAGGAGGAGGAGATCACTGGAAGTCGACGAGCGGAATAAACCGGAGAGATGGAAGAGAGATCATGGAAGTGTGAAGTATTTAGGAGAAAGAGAGAGGGCAAGCGGGGGATGCAGGTGGATGGAGAGGGAGGGAAGGGAGGGAGACTGCATGACTGGGGGGTCGATGATCGAAGCCACTGTGACCTGCTTAGCCCCGCCCCCCAACAGCCTGCTGGGGTCCTGGTGGGAGCTGGCTCAACGGCCAGAGCTGCACACACACATACACACTAGGGTGTGGGTGGGGAGGGCATGCACGCATATATACACACTAGGTCGTGGCTGGGGGGTCATGCACACACACATAGGTGGTTCGGGGGAATCATGCACACACACATACACCCTAGTGTGTGGGTGAGTGTTGGGGTTCTTGTCTATGTGGTTGCAGACCCATACATATGCTGCAGACCGATAGATATACCGCAATTTATGTGTTTGAGTGTGTGTGTGTGTGTGTGTGTGCGCACTTGTAGGTGCGATGTCACACACATGAGACACATCAAGCTGGAAATGAGATTGTATGTGAGGATGGGGCGATCCCTCGGATAGAATATAGTCTTTGTCGCTTCTATGAAATGATGTGTCCATATCAATGCCGTCTCAAAGTGTTCCTTTCGTAAACAGCGCTTTTTCAATTATTTTGTGGTCGTTTGCGTCCAGATTACTTGATTTGACGTCAGCCAATCAGGGGGAGGTGTCAGAGCCTGAGGGACGAGCTTATGATAGTGAAGGTGTGAAAATGGCAGCTTGCGCTCTTACCTGAACGAGCTGAAGAAAAGTGACGGCCCCTGTCTGTGACAACTACGAATCTAACTGCAGACATTCAGAGGAAAATAAGATTAAGGTTGGAAAACTGTCTTTATTCCCTGACACGTGCAACATGCAGCGTGTCGCATGTGTCGGAGTATAGAGACAGTTTGACAGACGACCTTTAGTATACAATGAATTCAATTTGGTGACTTTAAATCCTCCCTCGAATGCCATATTGGATCCCCCATTTATTTTTCTCCTAAAATGAGCCCAACCTTACTGGCCTCATGGTCGATATGTGAGCAAAGTCTATGGCTTCCCCCCCAGTCACAGAGGAGAGCCTAGCAGCTCACGGGACATTGGAAACCAACGTTATAAGTTAGACTCTCATTTAATCATATGAGTTGTTTTTTTTTTGACGGTGAACAACAGACCTCATCTTGAGCTTTGGGGAGAGGTTTTAAAAAATGGATATGGTCCAACCCTAGTGTATGTGACCGAGTCTACACACACCCGCCAACACAGACACACAAACATCAAACGATATGACCTTGTTCGTGTTTCTCCACGCCCTGTAAACCACAGGGACGTTCATCACGATCATACGTGCGCCTGCATATGGACACCTGTGAATGCACATGTCGGGCTACATTCCCAGCGGCTCGCTGATGTATGGAAGCACTAACAGTCAGTCACGACATGATACTCTGGAAGGCAGCCATGCATGGGCCGCGTACACGCATACACAGTACGTGCACGCTCACACCTTCAACATTCACACATCGATGCAAACACATATACACACCCACATAGATGTAGCAACATAGACTCACACACACACACACACGCACACACACTCATGCTCATTTAAACACCACACACAGATGCACTGACGCACTCATATCACTGAGATGCGGACGCAATCCCACTTACATGCCCGCAAGCGTTCACACATTAATACCCACGTGATCGAAAGCCAACCCGACAGACACACTTACTGTATATAGATGCACAGGCTCACACATACACACACGCATCCACCCCGTACTCACACTCACACAAACACACAGCGGTACAGTGACCCCTCTCCCGTCCATGTGGTCGGCCATGAAGAGTGTCATGGGTTTGAGTTTGATGACACAGACAGCAGCCTCTCATAATGGTGATGCTGCTGATAACGATAACCTCTGCTTCAGCCTGCCACCCGTCGCAGTTGATTAACGACCGGCCTACACGGGTTGTGATTGCTCCACCATGTTTCCACGGGCGCCACCAGCTGTGATTCCAGACGTATGTTTGTTAAGATGACGATCTTTACAGACACTTCCTGTCCGTCGGGGCTGTTGTAAGGCGTGCGGAGAGAGAGATTGTATGGCGAGGCAATATTGGAATGCTGAGTGGTCCTGGAAGAATGCTGTAGTATTGTGAGGAACATGGAAAAACATGGGATGCATGAAGGACAAGGCAATATAAAGATTGAAAGATGAAGGACCACAAATCTGAGAGACCGTATTCGAAGGAATGGGGAATTGCACAGGGACCAAAAAGGAGGGAATGATGGCAAAGTGCTAAAGAAGGAATCAAAGCAAAGTATTACGTAAATATGTATATGTTTAATTAAAGACTCAAGCCCGAGAAAATTTGGTGCTCGTAGGAAATATTCCACTTGTGTTTCTGGCACTTTTGCTATTGATTTTTCACCGTCGGAACTCTCAGACGGAATCTCTGGTTCTGTCCAATCAGAGCAGGCCGCATAACAACACACACAAAGATCTGACAGCATTGCAGGATCAGGAGGGATCCTCGCGGTTGAACTCAACAAACAAACACACATAAAACAGACGGATATTTTTATACATTACTTTCATTGTTTTGTCTTTTATTGCCTGATCTATTTTGAACGTAATCGTAATTAATTGTGCTTCAGGCTGTCATGGCGTTTTTAAATCAACAGATGAGGTTCGTTCATTTTGTTGCTGTAGCGTCGGGCTCACTGGTTTGAGCTAATCCCTTGTGACATTACAACTGCTCGCACAAAAGGCACAGCTAAACAAATCCACAGAGGTATACTGCTACTAAAGCTCTAGGCTCATCGCTACCGTCGAAACACAGAAGGTAGAGCTGCACGGATCTTAACTGACAGACAAACAGCGAACCGTAACGTAAACCTACTGTTGTGGAGAACACACGCCGTGTACAATCTTCTCTATACGGTAACTCCCCAGACTGGGAACCAGAGGAATCTGCGAGCTCATCTTTTATTTGCTCTGGCAGATGGTCTGGCCCCCTTCCCGTTCAGACACATTGCCAGCAGACCCGACCTGGGTCGGGCTGATGCCAATCGCATTTGAGTACGAGCACGTTGACCGATGCCCTTGGAAATCGAAAAAAGGAACTCAGAGGTTCAATGCTAATAGGCGTTTACGAAGTGGTGAGGCGATGTCCGTCTATTGACTCCCATGTTTGTCGTGTTGATCCCGTGTTGCACCAGAAATTCTTCTCATCGGTTCAACCACATGCTGTCACAAGACCTCCCATCCCTCCTTCCCTCTATTGGCTTCTTGTTACGGTTTGAATGAATTGTGAAAAATACATTTCTTGATCATTCAGAAGGTTTAACGAAACAGAAATAGCTTCAACTCCCAGTCAAAGGTTACCAGGTTCAATCCATAGTATCCACTACCTACCTGTATGTATCTGTGAGTACGATTCCCTAGCACCTTTTCTGCTCTTTAAGGACTTGTATCTGAAGTCACTGTAAAGTCGCCTTGGGTAATTGTATATGCTAAGATAATAAATAGGAAAAAGTAATCAGAGAAACCATAACCCAACAGTGTTAGAGCAAGTCAAGGCACCCGGGTGCCGGTATTCGCGTTAATATGTTTCTGTGTTTCACACAGGCAAGGGTCATCCATTTTGAGAATATTGTCTTGACACTTGTGGTTCTTGTTGCCACAGCAACCTCTGGAGAGAGCAAAGCCCCCATTTCCATTGTGTTGGAAGTAAAACACCTTCCTCTCCTCCCCTCTTTCTCCCAACTCCTGCTGTACCAATGCACTCTCACTTGTGTTCTTCTTACCTTCTTATTCCTTCTCTGCCTGTCAAAACAGGTGCCTCTCTGGGAGTGTCGCAATGTTTCCACTGTTCACATTCTGCCAGCATACATGTTCGTGTCTAAATCAATTCCTATCTCGTCCAATTATGTCCCTCTTATTCTTTCTCTTTACTTCACTGCCCTCTGATTCTAACGATCCATCGCTCAATGTCTCTTTCTCTCGATCTCTCACTCTCCTTCCTATCACTCGATCGATCACTCACTGTCTGCCCTCAAGCGCTCCCTCACCCTTTTATTTGTCTTTATCAGTCTCTCTTTTGGTGGTTTACTATTGTTCAACTTTAATTTAGACACTTTACCCATTTAGGCCTCTTCGCCCTCATGTGATTCTCTGGTCTGCTACGGTTTGATTTATTGTACAGTTGGCCCTGAATAGTTTATCCCGCTCACTTTGTCAGATGTTGTTTGTCCTCTGTGCTGTGCTGTACCCTTCTGTCAGCCAAATCGCCGGCCAAAGTACTTCAGACCGGCCAAGCGCAGCTCAGTGATCTGAAACGCTGGAGTGCAGCGTTCGATAAAAAAAAGAAACGCATATGTCTTTGAATTTTTTTTTTGTATCTCTGTTGGATTTATGGGTTCACATTAACAGACAGAATATATTGGTAGAATCACAGGAGTGAAGGGAAGACTTCAAGGAGTTAAGGAATGGAAGTGAAAGTAGGACAGTTGCAGTGGATATTGAGGAAGCGAATATGAATTGAGGTGAAATGGCAAAAGAGAATCAGAATGATTAGGAACATTATTTTACTCATTAGAAGGATTAGCCAACTGTTGGTCCCATTTAGAAGTGATTTTAGTGACCATTCAACTTTTCTAGTATTGTCAAATGTTTAAAGTCTCGTATATAAACACATCCGTTCTGTATATCAATCTCGGACATTAAATATGCCATAAGGATTTTGAGCTCTATCATTTTCATCTTGAATTATGTAAAACAAAGCATAGCTGTGTGAAATATTATTTCAATCAGATTTATAAGCATTAACCAATCAACCCTTTTGTTTTATCTGAATGGCTTCCTAGCAAAATAACCACACACTCAATTATTATAATCACAAAAACACTAGAATTGCCAGCTAGTCCTAAAGCATCCTAAAAACTAAAAACCAAAACCTGACTTGAGTCTTTACTTAGCAAAAGAAACACCTCGGTAAACAGACAGTATTTTCCACAAATGGCTATCATAAGCCCTGACCTGAAACATGATCTTGAAAGCAAAACATCAATAGTTAAGAGCAAGCAAGCAAGGCAAGAAACAAACATATTTAGAGAAAAGGAAGTTGAGATAGCGAAAGGGACGATAATATATTCATGCAGGCTATCCATTATTTTCTGTTTGTCTGTTTTTGCATCTCAAGATTTGAGTCAGCCTCTGAATGCCTTTATGTTCACTCAAGCATGTAATCGTTCAAAGCCAAACATATTGATTCGTAACAGCCTAAAATATATTTATATTTGCAGACCGTCACGAAAGGACTGCTTCGACATATGCCATCCTTGGCGTATCACCAATTCGCCGCTGTAAATCACAGCGTGCCAAAAGCCAGGCCCTGAGCTTGACCGGCGCTCAGCTAGCCAGCGCAGTCAGCTTGTGGAGAGTTCTCGGCCGCCCTGCATACAAATGCAGCGCTTTGATAGTCCAGATGGCCCGGGTGTAGCGGTACAGATGATGAAAGCCTCTTTGTGATTCATCCTCTCTCAACGCTGACTGTTTGTAGACCGCTTGATCAAACGCTAACGCTCACATTTATTCCACGACGGCTCAGCGCTTTGCTTTACAATGAATGTGACAGGTTGTTGTTGTTGTTTTGTTATTGTTTGGTTGTTGCTTTTGGAGGTGGTACGTTCGCAGATGAACCCCGAGATTAGATTCAGAGTTAGATCCAGCGGAGACATCGTCTCCACCTCTGTTTTACATGCAGTTTGAAGTCAAATCGTCTTGGATGAATTTGATTCAGGCATTCGTATGCAGAGCGCGCAGCAAATATGCAAATGCTCTGAGAGATCCGAATGTAATATAAAATATGTTTTTTCTTGTGTGTGGGTGTGTGTCTCATGTATTCAAGTTTGTGTGTAGTGTGTGATTATTCCATGCAGGTTTGTGTGTGTGTGTGTGCTGTGTGTGTGTTTATTTATTGACGGTGAATGTGTGTATGTGTCTGTGTGTGTGTTTGTTTATTTAAAGTGATTCTGTGTGTGTACGTGTGCGTGTGTGTGTGTATTTAAAGTGTTTCTGCCTGATCTGATCTGGCAGAGTGTGTGTCTCTCTGTGTGTGTTTGTGTGTTTGTGTGTGTGTGTGTGTGTGTGTGTGTGTGTGTGTGTGTGTGTGTCTGTGACTACTCAGATTGGATTAAATTCAGGTTTGATATTTTTTTCCTGTTTTTTCACAAGTAGGCCCTCTTAAGGCAGACAGCGTTTGAACACGTCACGATCAATAGTTTTAAGGAGTTAAATTTGTCGTGTACATCGTTTGTTAGACAGAAAGTAGGAAAAAATACAAATTTGTATCTGTGTGTGTGTTTGTGTGTCTGTAAGTGTGTGCCTAAATGCGTTCTCTGTGTAATAAAACAGGGACAGACGCTAAGAGAGAGGAGGAGTGAGAGGCAAATGGACGCTTGGTATTGGTTGTCGCGGACGGTCAAAAAGTCGTTCTTTCAAAATGGCCTCCCTCAAGGAAACAGACAAGGACTCACCGAGGGGACTAACTCTGAGCTCTTGTCCTTAGTTTAAGACTCCCGTAAGGGTGATAGAGTTGTCTCGCTGTCCTGGAATACAGTGTAAATGCTTAAGTATAATCTGTATGGGTTCCAGTCTAGCTCCCACCATTTTGTAGTGCATTATGTCTGACAAACTGTGTCTTGTCAGGGTGACAAACCTCTTTAGAGCCATCATAAGAGCGCCTTTAAAGAGTCGTCCTTGTGGTGGTGGTACAGTCGTTGCGCTGCGTTGCACTTATACTCACCATCGGGTCATTCATCAGCGACGCGGTTATCCGATGTGGCTCGCATTGGCCCAGAGTCATCTTGAAGGAGCAGGTAGGGGGGAGGTCAATCTGCGGGCATTGGGGACTCGAATACAGTTCATTAAAGTCTGGGAATCAAACAATATCCACAACACTACCAGCTACCACCTTTCTTCAATCCAACTTGCACTAAGACCCGACTCACTGACGTTAGATCCGGCCGTTCCTGTTCCCAGAAACCCCAGAAAGCTCAGGCTTTCTGGGTTTCCAACTCCGGAGTGCGGATCGTCATGGCGACCTTGTTAGCTTTGGTGCTCAGCGGGCCATCACTCCGCAGCTGGTCGCCTCGGCGTTGAATGAAGCCATTACTCAGTCTCCCCTCTCGGCCCTCTCCAACAGCCCTCATCCTCACCCTCGCCGCCCCCGGCCCAGACCTCAAAGATATGGACATAGATTAATCCAAGAATGATAACCAGGATCAATACTTGGACGGGGCTGATATCGATAAATTCTGGGGCAGGGCAGAGGCCCATAACTCCCGTCTGTTTATGTGTACCGGCTGGCTGGCCGTTACCAGTCAGGGTTTCACAGCCTCGTAAAAGCACAGTCCTGCCTGTACTGAATGCAGAGATCCCCCGTGTTATTCTTGACCAGTCATACGTTAAAATACCTCGGCCAACTACCTCAGGCTTGCGATGTTTGAACGAGACAAGACTGACCGACTCATGGCTAAAGTGTTTGAAGCCCAGCAGAACTATTTCGGGTCTTGACCTCAATGTCCACAGACTACATGAAGCTATCCCAGAGCGAGATGACTCACCCCTACCTGGATAAAAGGGTCAGCTAATTGACTTTACATAAATACCAAAAATTCAATATCACATACCTCACAGTCCTCGTCACTAGTCAGTCAATTTCCTTTACTTGCTCCTATTTTTGTATGATCATAATTGGCTGCTCTTTGAATAGCAATTACTCTAGCCCTCCCTATATATGCTCTATTCATCAATTGTATTTCAGGGTTTCACTCTGTAACAAGAACAGCTGTGTTTAGCTCATTGTTTGAGCGGAGCAGGTCCAGTTGTTCCTCATTGAACTTCTCGTCATGTCCTTTCAATTCATCCTTTCTCAAGTACTCCACTGTGCTTTTAACCTGGAATTACGTATTAATCGTCATTAGGGTGACCAGATCCCAATTCACCAGAAGTGGGACAAAGACAACGTTTGTGCGGGACAATGCAGGACAAAGTGGGGGGGGGGGGGGGGAGAGGAGGCAACCTGGGACCTTCAGTGGGGGTTTCAGTCCGCAATAACAGATAATCCCCCGTTCCCCTGTCCGTTCTATTTAGAAACATATTTGATTAACGTGTTTTATTTCGCTTATTTAGTTATATTTCATAATTAATTAAGGCCGCCACAAGAGGGCGCCTTCAACGCATTTGCCGCCCTAGGCGATTGACTAGGATCGCCCTTGCATTGTTTCTTGGTGGTGGGCGTGCCCTTAACCGGCGCCCGCGTCCCAGTTTGATTGACTGACATGATCAAACAACCTGCCCATCCCCTTGATGACAGCCCTGCTGTCTCCGCACGCAGCTATTTGATATTTGATAATGCTAGATGATAAATCACGCATTTCCAAAAAAAAAGAAATCGAGTCTGACTGTCAATAACAATGCGGGACAACGTCTCAATTTGCGGGACGCGTTCAAAGTCATGGAAATGCGGGACTGTCCCGCACAAAGCGGGACATCTGGTCACCCTATTCGTCATTCAAGACCATTTCTGAAGAAAAAACTGCACCATGCACAAAACCGATCCAATTGCGCATCTGTTATATTTGACATAGAAACCAATTATTCCTTGGGAAAATTTGGCAAGAATGACACACGACAATGAAAGTAAACCAAGTTGATATGTCACACTGTGAGCAGACGAAGCCTCTGGCCACGACAGAAGAACTATCGCTGTGCAACTGAGAGGTGTTTCGCATCAAAACAGCAGGCGTCACAGTGGCACTTTGAAATTGACACGACGTGATGGAAAACATGCCGTCTCTCGTGAGGTTCGCTGGGATGGATTAATCCTGCCTCTGAGAGCAGATTGCCATGTGATCAATAGGTCAAAGCCTGAGCCTCCCCCTGTGATGGCTATGTCATGTAGCGTGTCCAAGCGAGGCGGTGGGGGCCATGAGCAGCGTCGTGGCCAACATGAAGGGGATCTGTCCAGACATGTCTGGCCCATTCGAGGTCAACATCAGCAGGGCTGGTGGGGTTGTGGTTAAATTCTAGACCTTGGTTCGCATGCATTTGGCTCTGCTGGCTATGCATTATTTGCTGCTAGTTGGCATGGAGGTGACCTGTGAGTTTTTGCGGGCTTCTAGTATGCAATGTTTAAGAACTGATGAATTGTTTAAATTTGAAATATGTTGTGTTATGGTTTGGTGCTGATGACAGTAGGCCTAGACAATTCCAGACATTAACTAAGGCGAGCAGAAAAGTGGTCATATAGTGGTAAGAGTATGTGTTAGTGGTTTGATTCCCTGCCAAAAGTTGTTCTGGGTTTGAAGCCCAATGTATCCGTTGGAATCCTTGAGCAACATGTATGCAACTCTTACCCGCCGTTAAAAATGTATCTGCCATTTGTTTCTTCGGTATAAGCAAAATGATGCATTGATAAATAGGACATGGTTGAAGGGGAATAATCCCCCACCATCTCAAACTGCCGGTGAGAACGGCACAAAGACCCCCTCCAACTCCGTAGTCAAAATGTATGCATGCAGTTTATAAAACTAAATTTCAATCAGCAACACTTCTAAACTACCCTTTCATATGGGCCAGGGGTATGAAAACAATTGTCTGACCAGGAATAACAAGAGGGGGGATGAATACAAATGAGACTATCGCATAGCCCAAGTATGTTTTATTCATTTTATTTAATAAAATGCAGAACCCACACTGAATACCCTCACCGACTATATATATTTGATCTGTAATAATGCCACTTTTAAATTAAATTTCAGATAAGGGAGGGGGTGGCAATTTATCATGACAGTTTGCACAGTTTTGACAAATGCAATAGATATGGTATATCTGTTACAGTCTTCTCACGCTCCTAAGGCTAAATAGAATGGAAAGCAGAAGCAATAATCCAGTCATATGCTCCTTCACGTTCTTTAAATGGTGGATATCTTCTGCAAAAAAACAAACCTTTTATGAAAGAAGCTCTGACTCAATATAATATATGCAGTTCCTGTTTGCAGAAATTAGAAGCTTTTATGTTTTAAATATAGAGCAAGGGGGCTAAAACCGCATTCCACCCCCAGAACTGCAGAGCTGTCAACCTTTGCAGAATCAACACGATCAAAACAATATTTAAGAGAAACATCTATCAACAGCATCCCGATGTCTCAGTGTTTGGTCATTATGGGTGTTTTCATAAACCACTCACATACTATATTATTAATGCAGAATTGTTAATGCTGGCTTAGATGAGGTCACTATAATGTATCGGGGACAATTATTTCAGATCTCTTTTCTATCCGATAACTAAAGGTTCCACAGTCCATGCAGAATTGCGTTGCCTAACTATACCTCTATGAAACCTGAGACTTATCTGTATCATATAATTATCGATAATCTCTTCTGTGATTGGATGATCAAGTCCAATGCAATGTGTTCCAGAACTGGAAAAGATCAGTTTCCCTCACCAATATAATGTAAACATAGTATATTGTTAGTAAGTGATATTTAAAGGGTAATCTTGTATTTAGCATAACACATGCCTAAATTAAGGCAGTTAGGGATTATGGAATGTAAAAAGCACTCTGAAAAACATTGCCTGAGGACATATCCAATGAGGCGCAGTGAATAGGATGCGTTAGGAGAGTAGAGTTAGGTTTGATATCACAATTTGGCCAAAATATGACTTAGGCAATTATGTTATGAGACCAACGATATGTAGACAATATACTATAATAATACAGGAACATCAGTCATTAAAAATACCGGTGATACTCTCCCTTTTCTGCTGAAGTCAACCACATTGTCTACCGAAATAGTTCTTCCTAAGTTTCGGCACAAAGTGCTTGTTAATAATGAGGATCCAAATAAAGTTAAACCAAGTCATCGACTACATCGCCTGCAGTCTCAGAAGACGCCCCAGATAGAGGCCCCCAGACACCCAGCTGTGGTTGTTCTCCCTCCCGGTTCCTCTGGGCTGTGGGATGGTGAGAAGTGCCCTGGATCACCAACATCTATTTCCCCTGAGGCTTGCCATCTCTCTTCAAGCACCACGGTTAAAAAAGCAATACATCAACAGGCGCTGAAGAAGAAGAAGAAGAAGAAGAAAAAGAAAAAGAAAAAGAAAAAGAAAAAGAACAAGAACAAGAACAAGAACAAGAACAAGAACAAGAACAAGAACAAGAAGAAGAAGAAGAAGAAGAAGAAGAAGAAGAAGAAGAAGAAGAAGAAGAAGAAGAAGAAGAAGAAGAAGAAGAAGAAGAAGAAGAAGAAGAAGAAGAAGAAGAAGAAGAAGAAGAAGAAGAAGAAGAAGAAGAAGAAGAAGAAGAAGAAGAAGAAGAAGAATGCACCCCCCCTGTAGCCATTAGCGCTTTAGCTACACAGCAGCACAGGGAGATTAATGGTGGAGATTTGTGTGGGCAGGGCATGTATGTTGTTGTGGTGATGTCTATGTGTATGTGCGTGCACACATGTGTGTGTTTGTGTTTGGTCCGCCGGGGTCAGTGAGCCGATTGAACAGCAGTCCGCCCGCTGGTCATCAGCGTCCATTTCGGACAGCTGCTGGTGTCCTCGGCCGACAGGGACAATGTCAAGTTAGGAAACAGCACTCCGAATTCACAACATTGATTTATTGGTGGGAAGAAGTTGCAGCAAAAATATTAAAAGCCGTGTTGATGTTTACAGCCACCAAGGTTGTGGTGGGAGATTTGATCAGTCACGTTTGCCGCGATTGAAATTGTGCATAATAGAGGGGTCTTTATAAAAACATATTGTGCAACTGTCAAGGGTTCTGGTAACAATCTTAAACGAGGAGCCCATTTTCTGTCTCCATTTTATAGACTTAAAAGCAAATCAGCTTGTGCCTTAACTACAGCTGTCGTCTGTTGTCCTTGGGGACTGCACAGCACAATACAATGTCCAATTGGAATGATTTATGACAAATAATAGTTACTTTCAGGGATATTTCACCGCATTTTACTGAAGCGTCCATATTCTCCCAATATGGAAGTTAAACCAGCCGTGGCGTCTTGACGATAGCAAGGCTGACAGTACGTCTACAACTGAACAAATTAACTTGATTAATGGCCAATTAATAGGGTAATTTGAAGATTATTTTCCAGGAAAAAAATGTGTTTGAGCAAATCCCTATTCAGAGTAAATTACCCAGCCAGAGTCAATTATAAATTGAAAGAAAGATACCGTGATGCCAGCTCGATTCATGACAAAAAATGATTCCAGAGAGATGGTAGGAAACTTTGGTTTGTTGGTTAATTTAACAAATAATCGGTTTGTATCTTTCATTGGTTGTTGATGGGTTGACCTGTTTCTGCTGTGTGTCAGATGACCACACCACAACTAGGATCAAACCCCCTTCTTTCACTGAAAAGAACAAAGTCCCTTTGCACAGCCTTTTGATTCTCAGGTGCTGGTGATAATAGTAAAAAGCCAAAAAATGTATAAAATCACTGCGCAATGGTAAGCTGATTTATTTATGGAAACAACCCATTTCACTGTTGCTTCGTCAGGTTCACTCTTCAACTTCACATGACACCGACAGGTGAAATAGGTGATTACAGGGTCCCCTTCTTTTCCTCTTCAACCAAGCAGTGGAGCAAATTAAACTTCTGTTTTTGATTAAATATTCTCCTACATCGATGAATTAGGGGTGTTACGGGGTGGGACAAGAAAGTGTACTGCCTAAGGTGTTGAACTCCCTGCCGCTGCAGGTTGCTGGGTTGATTCCTTGCATCTGCAGTGTTCCTTTGAGCACCCTCGAGCAAAACGCCCTAACCTCAGCGGACCAGGTTTCTGAAATTAAATCTGCAGTTTTGTATTTGCCGGCCCATAACCAAATAAAATATGTGAAAAAGGGGACATCTCCGCATTCTGTCTATTCTTATCACGGTAAATGTAATGCTGAAGTAAAATATGGCTTACTGGATGTGATTTCAGCTTTGTTCAACCATACAGAAACAATCCAAAGTTGGCTACTCAAATAGCAAAATTGTCGATTTTGCTCCTTACTGACATTTATTTGGTACTTTGGAGAATTGAGTCGGATAAAGAATTTAATTGTTCACAAGATTACCATCATTCACATGGCAATATTCTGTCTCTGTTTGTAGCTTGTACACTCGTATCATAACATCTTAAACCCCAAATAATGATGATGAGCTCTGAAAAGCATCCAAAACAACGGTGTTGGCAATGTTTTGTCTTTATTTCCACAATGTGATAGTCATCATTGTTGCATGTAATGTCAAAACAAATTGATTTCCCACACTGGTGATCAAAACCAAAATATGGATTTTGGAAATCGTTTATCTGTTGAAGACAATAAACGTCTGTGTAATGGAGTGTGAAAGAAGAATATAAGGAGTCCAAAGAAATGTTTTCCAGTGGAGTGACATTTATTGAACGAAGACACTCAAACTTTTGGGTCTTTCTTCTTCAACCCTGTAGAAATCAGTGCATTGTATCTTAGCTAGGTTTAAAGAGTACGGAGCACAAAGCTCCAGCGCCTTCTGCTTTTTGTACGCCTCTTTTCAAAGTTCCTTCCAGCAGCTTCAAACTTAATGGCACAACCTTTCAGAGCAGATTCAAGGGGGAGTAAACGAAAAATAAAAAAAGGTCTCCATCCTTTAAGCCCCAGTTAAGCTGTCTCTGTCTCCTCCAGGTGGGATATGCATCGCCCAGTCCCTGAAGATCCCCCATGACCACAAAGCGGCGGACTTTGACAAGATCATCCGTCTGCTACTGGACACGCGGTACGCCCGTGCCGTCATCCTCTTCGCCTCCGACGAGGACATCAGGTGAGCCCTTCATCCTGGTTTATAAGGCTGACCAGAGTACTGCTGGGACTGGTAACCGACAGCAGCAACACAAGCCGCAAAGAAAGGAATGTTTTTCGATATAAAAGATTACATTTGGGAGACAAGCCCAATGGTGCCAATATGGTCCATGGTATCCTTGCATACTTTCTTTAATGACATACTATAACATAACATTGGTAACAACTGGTCCTGACATAAGGACCAGATGTTATCAAGGATGATAACAGAAGCTAATTTTGTTTGTATTATACGTTGGCTGTAATATGTTAGCAATTCTTGGTTCTGTCAATTTTGACATTGGAAATATGAGTCCATTTCAATTTTAAACACTTGTTTAACATGACAATCATGAACAGTAATGTTGTCCTTTCAAATGTGTGTTATGAATCTTGTTAACTCATTGAGTCATGTCTTTGACCCCCCACAGACACTCTGCAACATCCCTTACATGCTATCAACCAATTCTATAGAACCTACATGACCAACAAACACCCAGGCTATCAAATTAAAGGTCATACCTGTACCTTATATAATTGAAAGTGTGCTATATAGAGTATTATACCTCCGGTTTATAGGCTGCCATTGTTCGAGTCATGGGTGGCTGGGTGTAATTACACACACATAAAGCCAGCTATCTGTCAGTTAACATATTCACATACACTGTACGTGCATGTACTGCACACAGTACAGTACACACACACACACACACAAACACACACACACACTTTGCATGACCTTGCGAGCTGTGAGTCATTGAGTCATCCTTTGGTGGACTGCAGGGGGATTCTGAACGCCAGCAAGAAGGCCGACCAGCTGGGCCACTTCATGTGGATCGGCTCCGACAGTTGGGGGGCCAAGAACAGCCCCATCCACCATCTGGAGGACGCGGCCGTGGGGGCCGTCACCATCCTGCCTAAGAGAGCCATGATCAGCGGTAGGTTCATCCACTCCTGCTTCTAATCTTCTACATTTTGTCACGTGTCTGGTCATTTTTTTTGTTATTTTGATTTTCTTTCAAATGTATCCAGTAAAAATCATACCTTTTACATTTGCAATATTTCTTTCATTATGTCATGTTATAAAGAGTCAAATGCTCAAGTTAGTGGTTTATCGTGCTGTACAGAAACTCCTGTTAAGGTATAATGGAGACAGATGTTATTAAAACAGACATTAGGGCGCTGAATGGCGCCGGGTGGGACATCGATCGTCCGGCAGCTCCTCGCACCGTTACGACTCCCTGCTGGGTGTATTATGAGAGCGCTGATTGAAAAACAACCTGGACCCCTTTGCCGATGGTGACCTCTTGGTTTGTGATGCGTTTGAGAGAGGTGTGTTGTTCTACATTATGGGCTGCCTTTAACGGCCTGATCAGACCTCTGCTGTAAAAGAGTTGCTTGGTTTGGGACGAGGTGATAGCGGGAGAGGAGATGTCGTCCATGCTAGGGTGCTCTGGAGTGCGGAGGGCTTTGAGGCTTCAATTAAGAGGAATTGTTAACCAAGTAATACCAAAAATAGTATGCTGAACCTCAATCAACTTCAATTGAATACACAGTCATATATCAATGCTCATAATTACACTATTACAATTATGCACACGATTACGTTAAGTCACAATACTGATACAAAATGTGGGAATGGCTTGTTTAGCTACTGCTGAAAGCTTTTAAACCCCTTTGAGGAAAGACTGTTGTTACGCTAATTAAATAAAGTATCTATCTATTGAACCATGCACACATTATAAGACCACAACAAACAACTTATATTGTATGAAGGTTGTGTATTTCATGGATCATGGTTCAGTGAAAACAGTGCAGTATGCTTTACGAAAAACAACTTTGTAAAACAGTAGGCTTCTTATTTGTTGAAACATGCATCACAACAACACAACACAATGGCTAGAACCCCTTTTGTATATTATGTGAGGGCGGTTTACTTTATGGATGATGGTACAACAGAGAATCTTCCCCCTGCATTATTTACTTGTTAAGCTGAAAGCAAAACAGAGATGAATGTTCTTTAACAGCGTGATACTCTTGGAGCTTCTCTCGGTGTCAACAAAGCTTTAAGGACACACAGTTGGTGTTTGTTTGAGCCTTTTTAATACACTAATAGTATATACAGTAAAGGGACAGCCCTCCCCCGCAGTTCAACGATTCAAATAAGAATAAATAGATGAAAATGTTCTTGATGGTATAGATAGGGCAGTTTTAAACTGAAGTATTATTAAATCCTTAATGATGAAGAGCGCTATTCGTTTGGCCTCCGCCTCCGACTTCAGTGATTTTACAGGGATTACTCTGATGAAATATGAAACAGGACACGTCTGTGTGTTGTAATATCTCGTTGCTATCTGGACCCCGTGTGGATATCAGCGTTGGAGGTTCCGAAAACAAGCACGGCTTCGCCTCTGACACGAGGCGAGCTAGTGTGGATCATGTCATCGTATGAAGATCTCACAACGCCATTTGTTTTCCCCGACACCAAATCCCACTTCGGGCTGACCAACACAGCACAAATGTCTGGAGTGGTGTATCATGGATCAGTGATAAGGAACTTTTATTCCTGGGTTTAGACTTTATGAGAAATATTCCATGACAGGAGAAAACAAAAGGCCTCCAATGTAGAAAGACCGGACCGGAGAGACAGGGGATGAGCTAGAGGGAGGGCAGCGAAACGAATTGGGGGAGAGCGAGAGAGCGCAGAGGGAGAAAGATTGACTGATTGAGACACAGAGATAGAGAACGGTACAAAGAGATATACAATGAAAAGAAAACACGCAGAGAGGGATACATGAGTTTCGCAGATGGTCCAAGTTCATCTTTGATAGAGGTCTGGGAGCTAATAGTGAATAATATAAAAGGTTACCATGGCTCTGGATAAGCACAGGTGGTTAAGATAGAAAGGAGAGACAGAAAGAGAGAGGGAGGAAAGAGGTTTGGAACCTGGGCGTGAAGGACAGCTCTAGAACCTCCTGTGCATGGAGGAGCTCGGGGGATACCCACTGCGATCCACTAGGCATATACTGGCCAGAGTCTTCTTTGCATCCTGATCTACAAATCTTTAGCCCTTTAGTTCGGTCCCAGAAAAACACTTCACCTTGGAGCCAAATTAAGAACTTTAAAATCATGCTGTTTATAGTCGCATGACTAGATACAACATGATTTTAAACATCATGTACAGACATAACGGTCTGGTAATGTGCAAACTTACCTGCCAACCTCTCTTTCCAATACCCATTCCAAAGTTTCACCTTTTTAAAAGTCAAATGAGTTGCTGTACGCCGATTCACCCATTTTTTATGCACACACAGTTGGATGCATCAGCTTAGACAAGAAAGAACTCTGGGTTCTTTGTGCTTCACAGGAAACAAGCCATTGAAGGTAAACCTTAGATAGGCACTCCCTGGTAAATGATGGGTGCAAAAGTCCCAGCGTCCAAGTTTAGGAGATACACCGATACACCAAGTGTATAAGCCTTTATCACTGTGGTCTATGACTGAATTGAATAGATCCTCAAATATTAGCTGACTCGAAAGTTAGGGTGTCTTAGCATGTCAAATAAAAATATATAGCTTTGTGCCTTGGCACTATTTGTCACTCTCGCCCATCTTACAGTGTTTACTTCAGTCAAAAAAAAGAATAAGGATCAATTTGTTAAGGCAGCTTGCTTCCTACATGGGCTCCTTGCAAGGGCGTAGGAACCGGGGGGGATGGAGGGGACGTGTCCCCTCCAATATTGGAGACAGGCGCATTCGTCCCACCTAAAAATTGTACCAGGGGGAGAAAAATATTTTATTTTATTTTGAAAGCGCAACACAGCGTCTTGTCACCGCTTCTTATTCTAAAAAACTGGATGATTGAGCGTGCAATTAAAGAATTGATTTGATATTTATCAGTTCATTGCTGCCATTCAAAATGTGTTTTCCTTTACATATACAAATGTATCTTTTTAGTAGAATAAAATATGTTTGTGAATTTTTTCAGTGTAGTTATTTTATGACATATTTCTGTTCAAACCATTAACGGATCTGTCAGGTTTCCGATATGTGTCCCCCCCAATGTTAAACTCATTCCTACGCCCCTGGCTCCTTGCTTCCTCCCTAGCACCGACATCTTTCTGTAAACCCGAGAACTTGTGGGCTGAGTGAATCCATGTGTACATGTGCGATAACAGACTGTGGATTTTAATCTGGTTCCAATGGTTGAAACATGGCGTGCATCCGCCAACATGAATTCCCTCCTGCACACATTCACAGAGGAAAATCAGCGAGAACATCTCTGGAACCCGAACCACGCCGTGCACTCCTCTGTTTGGATGTGGCCACAATTGAATCCTTTCATATTCAAGGATGTGTCTGGACAAACAGAAACCGTAATGGGTTCAGAATAACTGTGTCCCTTTGTCAGTTAATATCCGATTTAATACGTATTTGTTTTGCATACATGTTTTACATAATATATTCAGTTAAATGTCAGGCTGAATTTACTTGCGGTCATTACTTTGAGAAGAAGTCTAAAATCACAGCAGGACGAGCCTGCTGTGAACCTCATCAAAAATGCCATATTCTTATGAGTACCACCTGTGCTTGTGATAATTGAGAAGCAATTAAGAAATAGACATCATGGTGAAGCTGTGTATGAAAGTGTGGCTCAGGGTTTGGTTTTGTTATGCCATTCTACAGTTGAATAGCGGGTTGGATAGCCTCTCAGAAGAGTGCCTCTATCCCAGGAGTTGTTAGCTAATCCAGTCTGAATGCTCCCCTGGCTCCCTGTCACTGTGGATTCACTCGGTAGCGGTATGAGCTGACATGCTAACCTGACAAAGATGCAACAATGTGAGACGCTAATTCACTGAAACTGATCACGCCAGCCGAAACTTGTGGCGAAGTAACTTTGTTTCTTTTCTTTCTACCTTTCTTTCTTTTGCCTGCTTCCCTTCTTTGTTTACTTTTGTTTTTCTTTGTGACTCTCTTTGGGAACTTGCTAATGTCTACACTATAATAATGTTTGAGAATAATGAGGCAGCTAATGCAATGGCACCCTGCTGAGCTCCATTCCTCTCTGTTGCTGTGTTACTTCAAACGGGCAAAGAGGCGATAGAAACTTAGGCCTGTTTTCCCTGGTTACATTATATTCCACTCCTTTGTCCACCCTGAGCTCACCGGCTCACAAGACTATAGAATTTGAGCAAGCGTAAAACACAATGACTCCTGAGTCCTGTCATTGTATTTCTACTTATGTGGCCATTCTTGTGTAACTCATTGTACACCAAAAAGCCCTTTGCATTTCAAGCGTAGGATTACTGTTATCCTAAAGCCGGGCATTAAATTACTATATTTTCAACCTCCAGGGCTAAATAAAGAGGGCAAGTCATCGACTTCTTAAGTTGCGTGCTGGCACAGGCAGCCTGTCCACCCTCTGCCTGGTGCTTAACTTTAATTTTGCCCATTACACTCTCAGCTGGGCTCCACTATTCACCCAGACCACTGATGGAGGCTGTTTGTTTGGTGCAGTTTTTTCATTGGGTTTCATTCAGACTTTTTGCTCATGGAAGAAAGGGCAGGCGAGAGTTATCTCATCAAAGGTTTTGCTTTTCATCACTTTATAAGGATACACATAAAGAAAACTGTTCCCTCCCAGCTGTGAGGGATCACCTACATCTGTTCAATTCATTCAACTCCACTGGTACAAAGACAGAGGTATTTCTCTGACTTTTTTATTTTTTATAGCTCAGAGTGTTCAACAACAAGGGCATAATTTACACTTGACGTCGTCATACTCTAACATCAGAAGCATGAAACCACAGAGATGTTTCTATAACAACCAATACAATGGTCCGATTCAAATCAACAAACATCAAGAGTCAACTGTAACAACATGAAGAAACTGAATTCACCAAAACAGCAATTAATCCTTTGTCTCGTTGATTAGGTAAAATCACTAACAGCCTGATATACAAGTCATTGACGTGAAGATTTGGGTCTCAGTGTTTCACATTCCCTTGGAAAGTTGCTGTTTTATTAGGTTAGATTTTTGTAATATTGCTCCATTTAATATCAGTCCTTGGAGCGATAGACTGCTAAACTACATTTCCCATTATCTGGAAACAACAACTGTGAACACTGATGTCTCCCTAGCCCGCCCCCATATATCAACTTTTCCCAAACAGCCACAGGTGGAACACATTGAGATTACCAATATCCACAACCTGATATTAAAATCAGTATCAAAATAGTTCATAAATAAGTGGACCCATTTTGCTCTCTCCAACAGCCCAAAGCAAACAGTGAAGTTGTTTGTGCTCATGGAAACAAACTCGAAACGGTAAAGGCAGAGAGGCAGACTCTTTGTAGAGTTCGGTCATGACTCATCTGCCACTGAACTCAGTGAACTCCCCACTAACCTTCGACCTCAGGGCTGGCACGAGGCTCTGACTCCAGACCTCCACAGCCAGCGGTCCTCCAGCCTGTCCCCCTCAGCTAGCAGGACACTGAGTCCACACCTGGACCGAGACCAAAATAACAGCGGCCGATATTCGCTTTTAACGGCAACAATGAAACAGGAATGCTAGATAGGTGCTACCTCATGGAAACAGTGGAGAGATACAGTGAAGGGCCATGCAGAATGACATCCCAGGCTGGACACACGGGTCACCTGTGTTGTTAGCTCACTAGGGGATTTATTGGAATAGCAGTAATTGTCTACTCATGTGGCCATTCCAATCCAAATGAATAACAAAATGTGAGTGGATGGATGGAGTGGAATGTAATTAAAATTCTTATTTTTGTTGTTCTGACAAACTCAATTAATGTCTGGGATGGAGATGAGTAATTTGGTATCAAAGATGTTTCATCTGTGGTACAACCGGTTGGTGTGTTGTCCAATCAGCTTTCAGGGAAGTTGTTTCATAGTCGCGTTACTAACTTGACTACCAACCAACTATATTTTTAAAAAATATTATGTGAAACAAATAGCTATACTATAATTTTCCAGGGGGACTCACACAGTAGATACAGGAAACATGCTGTTTCTTAATTAATAGCAGAGCTGCTATCTATCTCACTTGTATTACCAACCCACATTTTACAAATTCCCTCATAGGACATCTCTATGGTCTATGATGCTATATAATACAAGGCACTTTTTCTCCTGTTTGTTATGCGTGATCGTTTGGAAAGCATTGCGTTGTTGTTCTTAGCCTGCCACTCTGGATAAAAGAGCATCAGGCAGCATTCACTAATGGTGATGAAATGCTTGAAATTCCGGCTTCAGTGTAATGTCTTTTAGTATTAGATAATAGAGTCTGTGTTTAGTCTTGATTTCCAGACATATGCTTTTTGCCAACTAAAGGATGTCACTTTCAGCTCAACAGGATCTTTTTGTTGTTTAGTTAAAGTTCACTTATCCAAGACTCATATTAACATAAACTCTGGTTCCTTAAATCAAGTTAGTAGCTAAATAGACCAACATGGGCTGTTTTGAATTTAATCATTTGAGCTTTTTAAAACCTGTATCTTTCTTCTTTATTTTCTCTTAGAAGTACTAATAGCTTTGACGTTTTGTTCTTGTTTGTTTACAACACTAATAAAGTTGCAACAGTTTGGTGTCTTCAAAGATAGTTCCCTTTACTTCCATGATGAGAAGAAATGGGTGTGGTTTTTGACATCTAAACCTTCTGTTTAGATAAGAATGCTTTAAAGTTAAATACAACCCCCCCTAGAGGTCAGATACATAGACACAGAAATACAGGATACAATACAAGATAGTGTGGTGGCAAAAGTGTCCGATTCCCAGCTGAAAAGTACTGGGTTCAATCCCCAATGTCCACAACCAACCTATACAGTCCCCCTTGAGCTAGAAGCCCATAATCCCTACCTGCTTCTTCATGGACCCAGAAGTTGCTTTGAATTGCTTCAGCTAAATATCAACATAAATGTAGGGCTTCTTTTGCGAGACAAGAAACGTACACTTTGGATCTCTCGTCTAATTGCCAGGCCGCATTGCATTTGGTAGCCAGCCATGAAGATATTGGTTTGACTTGAAGGTTGCCGAGCCAGAGAGTGGGAATACAAACAGACCCACACTCGGGCCTGCTCCCTGGAATCCAAAGCAGAGCTCCAGATGGCTAACTAAAAAGATTACAGTCCGGTCACATCAAACAGCATCTAAGGTGTTCTACATACACACACACACACAGACGCACAAACAACAAAATATAACAACATACACACAAACACACACATGACAACACATATACGCACAGACTCACACACAGACACACACACACACACACTCTCGCACAGACACACACACACACACGCACACACACACACACACACACACACACACACACACACACACACACACACACACACACACACACACAACAACAAAAAACAGCGCATACGCACACAAACTCTCACACACACATAATATGAATCACAATTTCTGTAAAAAAGAACACATTTGCACACACAGAAAGGCACACACCCCATATAATACACAAAAAAAGCAAAGCACAAAATAACTATAACGCACAGACACACAGCAATACACGCACACAAGCAAGCATGCATGCACGATCACACACACACACACACACACAGACACACACACACACACGCACGCACGCACGGACACACACACACACACACACACACACACACACACACACACCCCCACCCAGGTAGTGTTTGTGCTGAGGTCTAGCTGGGGGCCGGTGGCCCGGAGGTGACGGTGACTCTGAGAACGTCACCAGGAGCTATTCCTGGAGCCCAACTCACGCTCAGATAGCTCCACTGACCTCTGGGACCCAGGGACGAGCTGTGCTGATACGGACACAGGCGCCGCCCCTCCCTCGTCTAAAGGTTCACTCGATACGAATGTGTTGTCCAATCGATTCAGGGCAGCAAGTACAACATCTCTCTGATATTTAATATACCTGCCTCCCTCCCTTATCGCTATCTTTTCTCTATCTATCTATCTGTCCCCTCTCTATCTTTCTCTCTCTATCTCTTCCTTCTATCTCCATCCATCGGTATCCCTCTCTATATCTCTATCCATCTGTCTCTCTCTCTCTCCATCTATCCCCATCTATCTCTGTATCACGTTATATATCTGTCTATGGGTCTTTCTATCTCTCCCTTCTATCTCCATACATCTCTATCCTTCTGTCTCTGTCTAGCTGTCTCTATCTCTCCATCTATCTATCTATCTATCTATCTATCTATCTATCTATCTATCTATCTATCTATCTATCTATCTATCTATCTATCTATCTATCTATCTATCTATCTATCTATCTATCTATCTATCTATCTATCTATCTATCCATCTATCTATCTAGCTATATATCCATCAATCTATCTAGCTAGCTGTCAATGTCTCTGTTTGTTTGTCTGTCTATCTATCTAGCTATATATCTATCCCTCTGTGTTTCAATCCATCTATTTATCTTTCCAGAGGCATGCTAATTATCCTCGCCGGCTGAACTGTTTTGACAGCCCTAACTTTAATGTGTAAATTGATGTTGTTTATCCTGACAAAATGTCCAGAATAATTAGCATAATCACAATATCCATGAATGTGCTGGAAGGCTTTCCGAGCAGAACCACCAGAGCATGTCTCCCTCTCTCCCTCACTCAGAACCATCCCACCGTCGAGCCCCACATTTCAGTCTGTCTTCAAAATGTTTCGAAAACTTCTGTCGTTGAACGCCTCGCTAACAAGCACCCAGTCATGGTAGTTTGTTTTCCCCTAATTAATGAATACGTTTAAAAATAACAAAACAAAGTTGACGCTGATCAATTAGTGCATCTTAATGACAGGGGGGGCTGCGCTCTGGCGTCGTGTCTCGGTTCCTAATGACGGGATATAAATCATCTTGGCCCCGGCGGATCCATCTGTTGCTAAACGCTCGCAGTCAGGACGCATATCAGCATTCATAGACTGTAGATGCACACGATAGCTCCGCTTCAGTGGGGAGACCAGTCATGGACTGTCTGGTCTAGGGGTGAGGGTGGATCTCAGGAGAATGGTTTTAGCCCTCACAGCCTTAAGTCCAACGCAGTGGAGCTGCTATGTCATCATACTAGCACCCTCTCGCAGCATCAGAAGATTGCTCTTCCTCCACTACAGCTATGAACACATTCGGCAGTACACAGATGATTATATATAGTCATGCATTCATTTCATGAGATTTATTTGATGGGGGTGAATAGATATGGTTGATTTAGAAGATATGTTTTATTATTCATGAATAACCTTTATATTTAGCCCGGAAGACAAATCTTTACCTTTGCCTCTGTTCTATATTCAAATTCAGACCATAAAGGAATTGAACAACTTATGGCCTCATCTATAAAATGCCTAATATATGTATTAATTCCTGTGTGTGTATGGTTGTGTATGTGCGTGTGTGTGTCTTTGTGTGTGTGTGTGTGTGTGTGTGTGTGTGTGCGTGCGGTTGAGTAACTCCCGATTACTGAGTTACTCATCCGCAAATGAATAAAGGTCTTCATTTCATTAATCATGAATATATTTGTGTCTATTCTAATGGCAAGTTCCTCCTATTTATAACGTTCAAACGTCAGTATCATCGGTTATAACCAGCACCTCATCTTCTGTCAAGTTACTTTCAGAAGTAAGTTTGATCCGTCTTGTCTTGACTGTTTGTGTTGTTGTTCATATTTCACAATCTCACACACAAGCTCACATTTCCCCTCTCTTCTCTCTCTCTCTCTCTCCTGCTCGCACCTTAAATGATCTGTCATGGAAATGGATATTTAACTCTGATAATGTGTCACCTCATTGACACCAGACACAAAGCTGAAAGAAGCCCATTACAACAAGAGGTCAGCATACTGGGCTGGAGGCTGGAAGTCACGTGAGGAGAGAGGTGACCTCTCCGGCTCAAGATGGCTGCCACACTCACAACTTTATAGTTGTGAGTGCGGCAGAGAGGGGTGAGAGATCAACAGAGAGAGCTAGAGTGAGAGAGTGAGAGATAAACTAGAGAGAAAGCGATAGAAAGAGAGAGAGAGATAGATAAAAGGAGCAATAAAGAGAGAGAAAGTGAGCAATAGAAAGGGAATGGGGGCGACAGAAGGACAGGGAGAGATAGTTAGGATAGAAAGGGTGATATTGAAAGGGAGGTAGAGGGAGAGATGAAAAGAGAGGGAGGCAGAGGGATAGATAGACAGACAGGACGAGATGGAAAGAGCGAGAGAAGTCGATTAATTGCATCATTAGGAACCAGTGTTTCAAGGCTTGAGGGTCGTGTGTAGGCGTTGCTGAGGTCGAAGGTCAAATAGGACAAGATTGAGGCATGGCTGTGGAATCGATAATCCATCTGTGAGAGGAAGAGAAGGCGCAAAACGACCGTGTACCGTCTGTGGCGCGGCATCTTCAGTATGTTGTGTACTATCATTCTGACATTCCCCTGTCTGTTCAATAGTGTTGATCGACTATTGAGTAGCCTTGCCACCGTACGGTGGATTGCGCTCTTACTGACTTCTCCGTGGAGCGGCACAGCGGAAGAGAGAGGACTTTGTGGGGAGTTAGGAGGACGGTGTTTGAAGTAGCACATTAGTATTCGTAACCCGCGGTAATATGTGCCCCTGGTTATTTTCATCTTCTCCTTTCTCTTCCTCTAATTATTCCGCTGCCTGCCCCGTCTACACCTTCCTAGCCTCAGTCTGTTTGTTGTGTGGCTAAGGAGTTGTGCGAGAGGTGATCTTTGTAGACACATTCGCTGCTGCGTTATAATGAATGTGAAAATGGGTTTCTATTTTCGAGGTTCTGAAGATAAACCAACGTTTTTGATATTGTTTGATGTGTTTGAATCACATGTTTATTCGTCACTTGCAAGTGTAATAGATATGAAGTTAATAGAAAAATTTGGAACTAGTTAAAAAGCTAACTATCCTTTATAAAACAACAGACAGTAGGCAATATAATTATATAAAAATGACAGCATTTGATCTTAAGTCATACCATTTTCTAAATGTTACCAAAACACCAATCATTTACCTTGATCTATTGAGCCTCTTTCGATACAACTAACAGTCAAACTAGTGCAAAACAAACAGAAGCGCCTCACTTAGAAACCGGCTAAGCATAATCACAGAGTTAAAACGACCTGAACCAAGCTGTACCTCGGTCCTCCTCGTGACGACGACTAGCACAGAACACCCCTGCCAAAAGCCCAGCCACACCACACACACACACCCCATCTGACCCGGAAAAGCACAGCGCGGGCTGCCGGTGATTCACAGAGGTAAGGTGCCACTTCATCGCTGCCTCCGTGTCGCTCAATGTCCTCGACAAGCACTGACTCGGATAACCCCCTCTGATCCCGCTGCCACCTCTGTGTTCTGCTGCGTGGTCAACATGCCCCCACCGTGACCCTTCCCCCGGTCGTTGCTAGAGATGTTGAGGTTCTCTCTCGGAAACCGGGGGCTTTTCCTTTGGTTCGAGTCGGGAGAAAGCAACTTAGGGTTGGTGCTTTGGTATCGCTGGATTTGTTGTTTGTTTTGGTGGACTTTATCTTGTTTATTGCACTAATTTCATTTATGTTTCCTTGCATTCACATTTTTTTCTTTTTATTAAGCCCGGTCGGTAGAAAAAGCGTGTCACTACTGGCTAGCTATGTGTGTGATGAATAAAATTGAACATGATATTTGTTGACATTGCTTTTTAAAATATAGTCCTTTTTATTTGAGTCGTCAGTATTTTGTCATTCTTTTCATCTAAAGTAAAGTAGTCTTGCGGCCTTTCATCACCTCACCAGAATCCTATTTTCTATAGAAGGATGATATTTTCAGCCTTGTTCATAATTGCAGTAATTTGCCACCACAGTCACGGCACATTAGCTAGGATGGATAAAACAGCAACAAACATCAGCGGACTCCATGACATTAACCTTCATCGGACTAACAGGTCCAGTGTGACGTGAATCACCTCAAACCTTTATGTCTGCATGTTAGTTCCATCCCCCGGTTCCTCCTTGCTAAGTGGTGAGGTGTCCCCGAACATAACGCCCGATCTCACCTGCTCCCGATGAGCTGGCTGTTCGCTTGCATCAATGACGACGCCGGCGCTGTATGAACGTGGGTGACTCATTCGAGTGAGTTGCTCAGCACCATTCCTCTGGCCCGATGTGTGTTTCCCCTGTTACCATCGAGTGGGCATTGCTCATGGAGGTCTGACCTCACAACTCAGGACACACTCTGCCCCAACAAACACCAACACCAGACTATGAAAGGTTTCCCAAAGCCGATTCGACCTATTCACAAACAGAAAACCTTACTATGACCACCCACTGGCATGGCACACTGGCCCTGTGTTGTGTGACTGATGACATGACCTGAGCCTGCAGCCAACCAAGACCAAGGTATTTTAACCCTTACCTGTTGCTTCATGAACTTGACCTGTTCCTGTATCTTACTTCACCACAAATCACTTTGGATAAAGGCGTCAGCAAATAAGACTGGGTTTTTGGGTCGAATAAGGGGTTTGACCCAAAAACCTTATGTCTGGTCCTCAAACCCAAGACCACTAGACTTTCCTGCCCCCAAAGTAAAGCAAGAACGACCGTGGAGAAAGTGGGACGGCCGCGTTAGCTTGTGAACAAAGATTCTGGTCAGCGTTCGTTCCTGGAAACCATCGTTGACCGAATGAGTCGGCGGCGCTATAACGCACGTGTACAGGGCGTTTGATCTCAACGTGTGCACATTTCTGCACATTTCATGCCCCCCTTCCTGGGCGGAAGGGGGGGCAAAGGCGTGGAGCTATATCCGAGCCGACAGGCTCTGTCTCTGCTGAGGCCTTGGTGCCTTTCGCCCCGGGAACCCTGCCGCCGACGGAACCGACGGGACCGACGGAACCGAGACCTTCATTTCAGACTCGGCTCGTGGAGCCAGACGGAGCTGAACTGCCAGAACCCGCCCAGAACCACGCGGCTCCAGCTCTGATCCGGGTCCAGAACCAGGGCCACGGCCGCCCCCGGATCGGGAGCGAAAGGACCCCTGATCCTACACACATCCTCCCCCGTCTGGCGCTCCTCTCCCCGGGGTCGCTGGCGGAGGGAGTGGGCGAGATGAGTGGATCTGGGTCAGGGGGAACGCGGGACCACGCTGAACCGGGGCAGGGTATTAATAGGGGGGCCGCTCCACCAGAACGTGTGGCGGCGAGGGGGGCCTCAGAGGTGGGCGTCGTTGTTGTTATTATGGTCTGTTCCCGTTCCCACGCCGACACGAGCCGGCGCTGCACAGGGCTGGGAGTGGAGGCGACGCGCGGCGAGAACAGCAGATGTGACAGCAGGACCTCCACAAACAGGGGGTGTAAGCTCATATTAACATCAAACACATCCCGGGGGGGGTCGGGGGTGTCATCTCTTCATGTGTGAGCGTGCGTTCGCAGAATCCCCCCCCCCCCCCCCACCCCCCGCGCTCCTTCAGGGAAGCACTGTGTGTGTGTGTGTGTGTGTGTGCGTGTGTGCGTGTGTGCGTGTGTGTGTGTGTGTGTGTGTGCGTGCGTGTGTGCGTGTGTGTGTGTGCGTGTGTGCGTGTGCGTGTGTGTGTGTGTGTGTGTGTGTGTGTGTGTGTGTGCGTGTGTGTGTGTGCGTGCGTGCGTGCGTGCGTTGTTTAACGATGTTTGATCTGAATCTGAAAGTTAATTGGGTGCAGGTCAGTATCGTGCGGTGATGTATGATGAAAGGGTTGGGTGGTTGGTGAAGGCATGAATTCTCTCACTTTGCTTTTGAACACCAGACAGCTCGACTCTATAGATGCTTCTGCTTACTATGTACAGTAAACTGTACATATATATATATATATATACACACTAACTAGCTAACTGCTTTCAATGTTTATACCACACACACTAACACAGACAGACACACACACACAAACACACACACACATACACACACATGCACACACACACACAGAAACACATTTATAAACACACACACATACATACACACTGAAACATATGCGGTTTGAGGAACAATGCCTCAAACCGCACATAAATCAATCCTGTTTTATCTTACTTATTATTCAGTTTACTATTCAATTCACCGTACAACTTCAAATTACTTGTTTTATTATACTCTCCTCTATACTCTCTATTTTTGTAAATAATTTGTTTTGTTTTTTTAATAAGCGGACGGTTTTACTGACTTTCTCACTCACTGACTCATCTGCCCTTTAGAGAAAATCGCACCATTGGGCGATATAAAACATGAAGCGGATCTTTTACCTCCACAAGCGTTGACGTTCTGTTCTCCCCAAAGCCTTTGTTGTATGAATACCGACCCCTGTGCTCTGGTGTCTCCGCTGTCTTTGAAGAAGAGGTGATTTAAACCTGGCCGGGACCTCTATACACCTGGGATGATTTATATTACAAAGGGACACACAATATTGCAAAGAGACAGTCAATGTTACAAAGGGAAGCACAACACACAGTATTACAGAGGGAATCACAACGCAAAATATTAGAAAGAGAAGCACAACACAAATTCTTGCAAAGGGAAGCACAACACACAATATTACAAAGAGAAGCCCGATGCACAATATTACAAAGAGAAGCACAACACACAATGTTACAAAGAGGAGCACAATGCACAATATTACAAAGAGAAGCACAACACACAGTATTACAAAGAGAATCACAACGCAAAATATTAGAAAGAGAAGCACAACACAAGTTCTTACAAAGGGAAGCACAACGCACAATATTACAAAGAGAAGCCCAATGCACAATATTACAAAGAGAAACACAACACACAATGTTACAAAGAGGAGCACAATGCACAATATTAAAAAGAGAAGCACAACACACAATATTACAAAGAGAATCACTACGCACACTAAATCACAAAGAGAAGCACAACACACAATATTACAAAGAATACCACAACGCACAATATGACAAAGAGAAGCACAACACACAATATTACAAAAGGGATGCAAAACACATAATATTTAAAAGAGAAGCACAACACAGAAAATTAAAAAGAGAAGCAAACACACAATATTACAAAGAGATGCATGACACACATTATTACAAAGAGTAGCACAACGCACAGTATTACAAAGAGACAAGACAATACACAATATAACATGTAAACAGATGTATGTTGTGAGACAGACACAACACATACTATTACACAGAGACACTAAATAATCAAGAGACAACACACACTATTACAAGAAGACACTCTGGGAGTGAGGCATACTGTTTTATTGTTTTTCTTTCTTCTACCTCTTTAATAGGTTCGACCAACAAATATTAAAAGAAAAACCTGCTCTGAGTGATTGATTGATTAGTTCATCAGAAGTTTATTGCACTGGTTGGTTACTAATTGTCACACCTAATTGATTGTGTAACACATTAACGTTCATCTTCACAATGATGGCCCCTGAGACTTTGAACTCACATTTACATTTAGGCCATTTAGTCATAAATAAGTCACTTTTATCCAAATCGACTTACATAAGTAAATTTGTCAGAAGAAGGAGAATCAATGTGTCGCTGTTTGTACAGTAAGGATGTTCATAGAAACATATGAACTAGTGCAAAGCACTAACAATCACTAGGTTAACCCATTCCCCGTATACAACAAAGGCAGCTAGGGTAAGATGCTACACAACTAAGAACTATAACTAAACGCGACGTACAATAAGTGAGTATTTCAAGTGCCAGGAAGAACCAAACTCATACATCTACTAGTGTGGAATGGGCTATGGAACGCTCCAGCCAATCAGAGGGCAGGGCTGAATGAGGGCAGAAGAGCCTATTTCAGGATGTGCTAGCGCGGCTCTGTTAGAGGCCGTCACCCAGTTTCCCAGTAGAGACGTCTCTCTCTGACGACGGCTCTCTTACGGGATCCTGACAGACTGTCATCGATTATTTCATGTCTCTTTAATGTCTGACTTCAATCGCCCTTTAATAACACGCACATATGAAAGCCTGTACGCACGGTGACGCACCCACGAACATGCACACACTCTCTCACACACACACACACACACAAACACACACACACACACAGACGCACACACACATTCACACAAATAAACACATACACACACACACACACACACACACATTCACACCCACATATTTTCACATATACTCACACAGACACACATTCCAACACATTCTAACTTATTCAGTAACACTCACACGTATTCACACTCACACACATTCATTCTCCCTATAGTACACACACGCACGCACACACACACACACACACACAGACACACACACACACCACCTCCACACACACTTCACACATTCAGACACACACAAACACACACAAACATTCAAACTCTCCCTCACACACACACTTAACACATTCAAACCGACACTCACACACACACACACACACACACACACGTTCTCAAATCCCTTTGGTGCTCCTCTCGAGCGAGATGAGTGCTGCGTCATCGCCCGGCCGGCATCTCAAACTCATAGAGGTCGAGATCCTAATTTAAAGCTGTCAGGAATTATTAAAGTACATCAAGACATGTGGCATAATCAGCGAGCGTCAAGGACACGTCTCACCACTGGGGGTGACAGCGAGAGACGGCGTCCATCACCCAGGAGATGGCACTCGAGGGGCGACGGGAGGGAATTATGAATGGAGCTTCTGCGAGGAGTGAGCTCTTTAATAGGCAGTTCATTTGGGCTCAGCAGTCAGAGTGGATGGCTGTGAAGGACGGGGGATGGGGCTGTCAGAAACGGGACGAGCGGCTTATGAAGGAGAACGGGGGCTCAGTGTCGAGAGATAACGGACGGCGACCTTAAGAGTGGACGACCGCCGGCCGGCGAATGTTGGTGATGGCACGGACCGTGAGCTAGAGTCGCGTAACGATAGTGATGACTCGGCGCGTGTTGAGCCACCTTTCAATATGACAGCAACGTGCGTTATGTCGAAACTAACGTGTGTGTGTGTGTCTGTGTGTGTGTGTGTGTGCGCGCTTGTGTGTTTGTGCGGTTATGTGTGTGCATGTGTGTGTGCGTGCGTCCATTCGTCCGGGTATGTGTGTGTGTGTGTGTGTGTGTGTGTCTGCGCGTGTTAGTGTGTCTCTGCGTGTGCGTGTGTGGGCGTGTGTGTGCTTACGATACATCTGTTATGTAGATGTTGGTGATGGTTGTATGGACAGTGCATCACGTGTTGATTGGTTTGACTTGATGTGTGTTGAGCCACAGCAACGTGCATCATGTCAAAGCTACAGTGAACCCAAGGTCAAATCCATGTCACCGATATTACATAAATAATAAATGCATCAACATGTCATTCATTGCTGCGTGGGCATGTTTTTCCGGTCGGGTTAATTTATTGTGTTTGATGTTTGCATTCTTGTTGTCATCTATCATTCATGTCAATGTCTTCACGGGCATTCCACATCAATAAAAACCTTTGACCCACAGCTGGGCTGTGTGTGTAGATCACAGATGTACACTGACGAGAGCCTGCGTTGGGTAAGGGTTAGGGTAGGGCTATATCCCGGGTAGGTCTATCAAAATGATCCCTCCTTTTCCCTTGGAAATGTATCGTATCACAGGAGAAAACATCTCCTCCAAGTCCGTCTTTCGAGGGCGATCTAATTGGTGTGTTGGCGTCCAAGTTGCTGACCAGTATGTGTGTGTTTGTGTGTGTGTGCTCCTCAGGGTTCGATGCGTACTTCATGTCCCGCACTCTGGAAAACAACCGGAGGAACGTTTGGTTTGCTGAGTACTGGGAGGAGAACTTCAACTGCAAGCTCATGAGCTCCTCCAAGAGGGACGAGAGCAGCCGAAAGTGTACCGGTAAGCCCTGTGTGTGTGTGTGTGTGCGCGTGCGTGTGTGTGCGTGTGTGTGTGTGTGTGTGCATTTGTGAATTTGTGCATTTGTGCATGTGTTTAAGCGTGTGCATGTTTGTGTGTGTGTGTACATGCGTGTGTGTGTGTGTGTGCGTGTGTGCGTTGCGGAGGGGGGGGCACGTGTGTGGACATGTTGGTGTGTGCTTGCATGTGTGTATTTCTGGGTGTGAATGCTTGTGCTTACACACACACACACACACACACACACGTTCAATGAAATGGATCCACATCACTGCACCTGAAATGTCAGAGAGTTGACCGGTCACAGCCACAAGTGCATCGGAAGTGATGAAGATCGCCGCATGGCGGTATCCACCAGACAGACAGCAGGGTAGGGTTTCCCTGATGAGCTAGCGCGCGGTTGCTAGGTAACGTATACTGACAGCAGGCCCGTGCACATCACGCGGCTCTTCGTTTACGTTCACAAAACATAAGTCTCCTCATCTGCCATTTTCCCGTTCAAAGCGTTTGCTCCTGCAGTTCTTCCGTGCTGGCAGAGAGTGAATGTGAGGAGGGCTGCGTCTGCAGTGATCAATAGAAACCCACAGATCTCTGCCGTCTGAAATCAGCAATGCACAGAGAGCGGTTAGTCTGAATGGACCTCTTCTCTGAACACTTTCTATCTCAGTGTGCTTTCCCCTCCATTTCATACCTTTCCTAGTATTTAAATCTCTTCTTCCCCACATCCCCAATCCATCTTTTTAATTCCCCCAATAAATGTCCCGGTAACGATCTGTAAAGGTATTCACATTTTTACCAACATTTACATAATGGCCTCGAAATTACCCTGGGCTGAATCATTTACGTCCTCCATCTCCATCTCCTGTAACTGTAGTTTCATGTTTTATTCCTTCCTCCTTCCTTCGCCCACTCCCCTCCCGCCCCGGAGAGACGGCATGCAGGGTTCTCTCTCTCTCTCTCTGCCCTGAAGAACTTTTCCTCCACGCCAGAGAGAAGCTAGGGTTCTTTCTCTCTCTGTGCCTTGAAGAACTTCTCCCCACTGGAGAGAAGGCAGGGTTCTCTCTCTCTCTGTGCCTTGAAGAACTTCTCCCCACTGGAGAGAAGGCAGGGTTCTCTCTCTCTCTGTGCCTTGAAGAACTTCTCCCCACTGGAGAGAAGGCAGGGTTCTCTCTCTCTCTGTGCCTTGAAGAACTTCTCCCCACTGGAGAGAAGGCAGGGTTCTCTCTCTCTCTGTGCCTTGAAGAACTTCTCCCCACTGGAGAGAAGGCAGGGTTCTCTCTCTCTCTGTGCCTTGAAGAACTTCTCCCCACTGGAGAGAAGGCAGGGTTCTCTCTCTCTCTGTGCCTTGAAGAACTTCTCCCCACTGGAGAGAAGGCAGGGTTCTCTCTCTCTCTGTGCCTTGAAGAACTTCTCCCCACTGGAGAGAAGGCAGGGTTCTCTCTCTCTCTGTGCCTTGAAGAACTTCTCCCCACTGGAGAGAAGGCAGGGTTCTCTCTCTCTCTGTGCCTTGAAGAACTTCTCCCCACTGGAGAGAAGGCAGGGTTCTCTCTCTCTCTGTGCCTTGAAGAACTTCTCCCCACTGGAGAGAAGGCAGGGTTCTCTCTCTCTCTGTGCCTTGAAGAACTTCTCCCCACTGGAGAGAAGGCAGGGTTCTCTCTCTCTCTGTGCCTTGAAGAACTTCTCCCCACTGGAGAGAAGGCAGGGTTCTCTCTCTCTCTGTGCCTTGAAGAACTTCTCCCCACTGGAGAGAAGGCAGGGTTCTCTCTCTCTCTGTGCCTTGAAGAACTTCTCCCCACTGGAGAGAAGGCAGGGTTCTCTCTCTCTCTGTGCCTTGAAGAACTTCTCCCCACTGGAGAGAAGGCAGGGTTCTCTCTCTCTCTGTGCCTTGAAGAACTTCTCCCCACTGGAGAGAAGGCAGGGTTCTCTCTCTCTCTGTGCCTTGAAGAACTTCTCCCCACTGGAGAGAAGGCAGGGTTCTCTCTCTCTCTGTGCCTTGAAGAACTTCTCCCCACTGGAGAGAAGGCAGGGTTCTCTCTCTCTCTGTGCCTTGAAGAACTTCTCCCCACTGGAGAGAAGGCAGGGTTCTCTCTCTCTCTGTGCCTTGAAGAACTTCTCCCCACTGGAGAGAAGGCAGGGTTCTCTCTCTCTCTGTGCCTTGAAGAACTTCTCCCCACTGGAGAGAAGGCAGGGTTCTCTCTCTCTCTGTGCCTTGAAGAACTTCTCCCCACTGGAGAGAAGGCAGGGTTCTCTCTCTCTCTGTGCCTTGAAGAACTTCTCCCCACTGGAGAGAAGGCAGGGTTCTCTCTCTCTCTGTGCCTTGAAGAACTTCTCCCCACTGGAGAGAAGGCAGGGTTCTCTCTCTCTCTGTGCCTTGAAGAACTTCTCCCCACTGGAGAGAAGGCAGGGTTCTCTCTCTCTCTGTGCCTTGAAGAACTTCTCCCCACTGGAGAGAAGGCAGGGTTCTCTCTCTCTCTGTGCCTTGAAGAACTTCTCCCCACTGGAGAGAAGGCAGGGTTCTCTCTCTCTCTGTGCCTTGAAGAACTTCTCCCCACTGGAGAGAAGGCAGGGTTCTCTCTCTCTCTGTGCCTTGAAGAACTTCTCCCCACTGGAGAGAAGGCAGGGTTCTCTCTCTCTCTGTGCCTTGAAGAACTTCTCCCCACTGGAGAGAAGGCAGGGTTCTCTCTCTCTCTCTGTGCCTTGAAGAACTTCTCCCCACTGGAGAGAAGGCAGGGTTCTCTCTCTCTCTGTGCCTTGAAGAACTTCTCCCCACTGGAGAGAAGGCAGGGTTCTCTGTTTCTCTGTGCCTTGCAGGACTTCACCACCCTGCCAGAGAGAAGGCAGGGTTCTCTCTCTCTCTGTGCCTTGCAGGACTTCACCACCCTGTCAGAGAGAAGGCAGGGTTCTCTCTCTCTCTGCCCTGCGGAGGTTCTCCCCCTCCCCGCTCACAACGTAAGGGAACATAGCAAAGGCGGCTTGAGCCTTCTGCCGCGGCTCGAGTTGAGTGACGCGCCTCCCGCCGCGACACAGCAGCCGCTGGCAGCGGTGTCCGGGCGACGCACGGGGAACACACTGACGACACCAACACACCGTCTCCAACCCTCACACACACACACACACACACACACACACACACACACACACACACACACTAATCTGGCCAGACACCGCAGCACACTTCCTTGTCCCCCGTGGGTGAGTGGGAGAGAGAGGAAGGGAGGGAGAGAGAGGGAGGGAGGGAGAGAGAGAGGGAGAGGGAGAGAGAGAGGGAGAGAGAGAGAGAGAGAGACCAAGAGAGACCAAGAGAGATAGAGAGAGAGGGATGCTTTATGGTTACAGCCGTATCCAGTCACACACGGATCCTGATGGAGAAGCGAAGAACATTGATTAAAAAGCTGAAAGCAGTGGCAAGAGACAGCTCGTGATTTGTAGTCGTCGCAGAAAAAGTCATATTTTCGGGAAAGACTTAGCAGTGCAGGTTGGAATCAAACCTGGATCCCCCTAAAGGTGTGTTGTACTTGGCACAGAGTGCAGAGAGAGTGGCTTGGTAATCTTTAATCTCTGGGGTTCGAACGTCATCGTCAGGGTGAGGCACACGTCCCTGGATGTTTAAAACAATATTCTAAATTGTGACTTCCTGTACGGTTGGCTTGTCTGCCTCAGAACATCGTCTCCAAATGTCATTGAAACATAATTTCTGGGGATTAAATCTTTTAGTATCGCTTCGGGAATCGAACTCGGGAAATATGCATAATTGATTCTCCAGGTGATGCTGAGGATTCTTTGAATGTTGGAGGCTTTACTACTTTAATATTTATCTACTAAGATAAATATATATATTTAAATCAATAACTGATTCAGTTTTCCTTTATAGAGTTTACCATTCTAGTAGCACCTTTACGATCTCAATATTTATATTTGTAGTCATTGTAGTAGTAGTTATATACACATTAGTAGCATTATTAATAAAGGGAGGATAGATTGTTCAGAGGAAAGGTTCTGGGTTTGAACCCCGATTTCTACAGCAAACCCTTTGGCATCCTTTGGTCGGGAACCCTAACCTACCTGCTCTTTAAAGGCATGTGGGCTATCAAAAAGGAATCAACCGTAGCTCACTCGTGATAAAGGCGTCTGCTAAATGACCGCATAACAGTAAATGATCATGAACGCCAGTAGCATCGCCGCTATAGTGAGTTATGACATTCCAACGTTCTCGATCCTTAGCTCCTAGTCAACAGGCCCAGCCCAGGTCAATAGCGGCTGCCGATGCCAGGTTTCGTTGCCAACAGACCACAGTAAAGAACTCTCTATTGAGTAAATCTGCAGCATTCAAGCAGTATCTCTGGCACGACCACACACCACTCAATTAGCAGGAGCTGGCAGCCACCCCTTCTCCTCTCCATCTAGCAATTAGAGCCATTGACTGCGTTTCATGTGTGTCCTCACTGTTCTCTCTCGAATGGCTCACTGTGACGGAAAACATTGTACACGTTCACACGATGCTTGTGTAATTGTGAAAACAACAGTGGGTTTCACATTAGCTGCTGGGGATTTGTGACATATGTAGCAGCAATAGGATTTATTGGAAAGGATAATAGGTTGTATTAATATTACACTTTTATCCTGTTAAATAATATCCTTTTAAGGGGATAAAAGTGAAATTATATTTATATATATATATATTCCATGGTCTGGTAACACATCTAATGACTGGACGTTACTTCATGTTTTGCTCTTAACAAAGTGGGTACTTGTGGTTATAATCTGTGTAGCGCTGCTCAGACTTTGACAGAGAACAGCTCCATGGAGCTGTTCTCAGCACACTGCGGACCCCCACGGAGGAGGAGAGAGGAGGAGAGAGGAGGAGAGAGGAGGAGAGAGGAGGAGGAGAGAGGAGAGGAGGAGGGGAGAGGAGAGGAGGAGAGAGGAGGAGGGGGAGAGGAGGAGAGGAGGAGAGAGGAGGAGAGGAGGAGGAGAGAGGAGGAGGAGGGGAAGAGGGGAGGAGAGAGGAGGAGGAGGGGAAGAGGGGAGAAGGAGAGAGGAGGAGAGGGGCAGAGAGAGAGGAGGAGAGGAGGAGAGGGGCAGAGAGAGAGGAGGAGAGGAGGAGAGGGGCAGAGAGAGAGGAAGAGAGGAGGAGGAGAGGAGGAGGAGAGAGGAGGAGGAGAGAGGAGAGGAGGAGGAGAGAGGAGGAGAGGGGAGGAGAGAGGAGGAGAAGGGGAGGAGGAGAGGGGAGGAGAGGGGAGGAGAGGGGAGGAGAGAGGAGGAGGAAAGGAGGACACTTGAGGCTGAGGGGGTGACAGGAGAACAGCTGCTGGTTAAGACGTGCTCGTTGGTATTAATCCCTCAGCTCCGCTCCTCAATTTGTTTGTGCCTGGGGAAGAGTCGGAAAGTAAATAATGTAAAGAACAATAATCACAACAACGTTATGGACACATCGGTGAGACGGTTGAGTGTGTTACTAACCTATTTAGTAGCTATAGAGACTGCCTGGGGTGGCAGGGAGGAAAAGACACTAAACAGCCTGTGAGTTCGACTACAGGAAGAGTAAACAATAGATTGTCTATGAAGGTGCAGTTTATCATATTGATTGTTTTCAGGAGTTTGAAGCTGGTTGAAGGAGTAGCTAACAATCGTAAGAATGAACTAGACATCTACACTGAGTCTTACTGCTAATACTACGGTATTGCTACCATTGCTACTGTTACTGCCATGGACCAGAGCGGTAGGTGTGTGGAGGACTAAAGGTCTGGGGGGTCTCTGGGGGCAATGGGAGGTCTGTGCACCCCAGACAACGGCTCCAACACATTATTCGCAACACTCAAAGTGGAGGATATTCTTATTCATACAGTTAGTAAATGTCCGGAGCCTTCCTCCCTCTGGGTGTTTAACAGCAACAATCGCTGGACGGGTCTCCGATGAGGCACCATCGAATAGCTTGACGGCCGCTCCCCGTGCCTCGTGCAGACGGCCGTTAGACGGGAACAGACGAGGGGCTGGAGCCCTGCGGTCAGCACCGAGCCAGGCTGAGCGGAGAGAGTCAAGAGGACCTGCTGCTAGCATAATGCCATCACAAGCAGGGGTGTTGGTGTGTGTGTGTGTGTGTGTGTCTCCGTCTGTATGTGTCTGTGTGTGTTTTTCTGTGTGGGAGTTCATGTTTGTGTTTGTGTGTGTGTGTGTGTGTGTGTGTCTCCATCACTATGTGTATGCGATTGTGTGTTTGTGTGTGTGTGTCCATCTACATGTTTGCGGATGGGTGTGTCTCATTCTGTGTGTCTGTGTGTGTCTGTATCTGTATGTGTGTGTGTTCGCTTGCATTTTAGTCCGTGTTCATATGGATGAATGAGTCTCGGTGTGTGTGTGTGTGTGTGTGTATGTGTGTGTGTGTGTGGTGTGTGTGTATCTTGGTACGTCTCAGAAGTAGTAGTTTGTAACAGAAAGGGAAAGGCAGAGGGGGTGGGGCAAACACATGAAGGGAAGAGAGAGAGAGAGAGACTAGAAGAGAGAGAGAGAGAGAGAGAGAGAGAGAGAGAGAAAGAGAGAGGGAGAAAGAGAGAGACTAGAAGAGAGTGGGAGAGAGAGAGGGAGAGAGAGAGAGAGTGACAGAGAGATGAAGAGAGAGACAGAGAGACGAAGAGAGAGATAGAGAGAGAGAGAGAGAGAGAGAGAGAGAGAGAGAGAGAGAGAGAGAGAGAGAGAGAGAGACATGCCTGCTGTTGAGATAACTTTCATTTGTTGATTCAACTTCCACAAGCAGCAAAATGGCGAGATGCCTGGGACCGTGGCTCCGGTTCCTCAGGAGGGAACAGGCCATCACCGACGTGAACGGTGCACACCGTGACAGTTAGCCTGCATAAAAGCCCCCCTAAACGCTAGCTGAAGGCTTCACAGAGAGCAGAATTCTGCTCTCACAGTTTAGCCAGCCTAGCGTTTAAATAACTCCAGCGTAAGCAAGTTGAGGGGAGGGGGGCTCTTTAGCCAGATGGCAATGGTGCTATTAACAAAATATATATATATATATATATATGATATATATATATATATATATATATATACATATATATTTATACTGTGTATATATGTGTACATATTCATGGCCCAACACTGCCAAATGCCAGTTGTTAACCAAAACAGCATCTGCTTCCAATTCCCCCGTTGTGGAGTCTGTTTCATTTTAAATTGTTACGGTTTGGATAAGAGGTTGTTGAAAATCGTGATGGTTTCAATCATGGCTGGTTGTAATTGCTTGGTCTGCATGCGTTGAGATTCAGGATATTGCAATGGGAGGTTTAACTCCCAGACGGTAGGTAGCGTGTTTGATCCCCGATGTCTGCGGTCTAAGCTATAGTCTTCTTAGAGCGAGATGCCCCAACCCCTTCCTGCCCGTTAATGGAGCTGAATCCACTGTCAGATTTTTAGATTCAAGCGTCTGCTGAAGAATTGAACAGAACCAAACATAAAGTGTTTGGAGGATTGGGTTGGACATTGGGTCAGGACAGCCTCGAGGTTCATAAGGTGATGGGTTTCATCATCCATCTAGATCAGACACCTCAAGCAAGATATTTCTCTGCCCCATCTGACCCCTTGTGTGTGTGTGTGTGTGTCTGTGTGTGTGTGTGTGTGTGTGTGTGTGTGTATGTGTGTGGCTGTGGGTATGTTTGTGGGTATGTTTGTTTGTGTGTGTCTGTTGCTGGCTGTGGATGTGTTTGTGTGTGTGTGTGTGTGTGTGCATGTTTTCCGGTGTGCGTGTTTGTGTTTGTGTGCTTGCGTGTGTGCGTGCGTGTGTGAGCATGTGTGTGCGTGCGTGTGTATCAGCCACATGTGCACATTACCAGCTCCAGAACCATATTCCCCTTCCACCATAAGTACCACATACCTCCTAAACACCTGCCAATTGCTGGGAAGTTTAATTCCCCCCCCCCCCAGATTCCATATGGTGTCCAGTGGCGTACGTACACTAGTAGCCCGTAGCCCATCTCCTCAGAGTGAATAACTTGTATCTTCACCGCTCTTCAAGGGCCTTTCTCCTCTTGGCACATGCCGTATTTGTATCTTCGCCCGCTTGATTCTGATGTATTTTTATCTGTTGGCGGCGGTGCGGCCAGCCCACGCGCTCGGGGGTAAACATACATCCTCTCGTGATCCGGGTTGCCGTGTTGACAGCGAGCTAAACAGCATATCTGGAACACCTCAGCTGGGGCGACGGAGAGCAGCGATCCCTCAACGTCGGGAGAGGAGAGGAAAGGCGGAAAGGAGCGACAACTGCATTGTTCTGAAATGCATTACTGGAAGAATGAGGACTGAAACGAGCGCTTGACAGTTTGAGGTCCCTGTTGGTACCTTGATTTGTAGCGCTAACAGCCTCTGTCTTGCTATTAGCTGCTTGGCTAGCTGCGGATGCCGCTCTTCTCCATAATGAGATTATTCGGGAGCTGCATTGATAGCATGTCCTCGCTCGGTGTTGTACTCATCCTCCGCCAAATTGCCTCCTCCATTAATTTCTTTCCCATGTTATTTATTCAGCAGACAGCATACTCAAGGCAGATGAAGAGAATAACAAACGCAATGCGCTTCCAGGTTTGTGTGTTTGTTTGTCAGTCGCATTTGTGTCGCAAAAAAAAACCCAGGGCCATTGTCCATTGGTGCGTTTTATGAAAAGGTACAACTTTAAATAAAAGTTGTATTTAATGTGACAACAGCTGTGGCAGTCTAGTCAGTTTGACCTTGTCTGAAATTCTTTAAATCTTCACATATTTGCATTAAGTGGATTGCGCGACAATGTTTTATGTTGTAATTGCGTGTTACCATTTTCGCCGTCAAACAAAACAAAAATGATGACTTGGAATTACGAAAATTACATCTGCATGTTCGGTTTTTGTTTTCATCCGATGACAAGCCTTATTTTATCTTTTCGCTCACTGATTGTAATTACGATTTCAAATCAGGGAAATGTAAACGAAAAAACACATGTTTTGTTTCTCCGTCATCGAAAACAGCCTCCACCCGCTGGTCGCTGACAGAGATGTTTTCAATCATCGGCCTTGTTCCTCGATAAGAGAGCAGCTCAATTATCCAAACCATCAGCGTCGATGTGGTGGGCCCAGTGGCGGTGTTCTGAGGGGCCTTCCATGGTTCCCACTTGGCGCAGGTACAACGACTTCTCCGGGGCAGCACAACGCTCCGTGTGAACGCACCGTCTACACCGCAGCCAAATTTAAAATGTGAAAAAGAAACGTTTTAAAATGTAAAAAGAAAAGCAGCACTTTTGTTTCAGCCCTCATGCATAATGGATTATAGCTCTGGGTGTTTGTGTGGGCGGACACATGCGGTACACACGCACGGCGTGGAAACGCACAGCAACGCGCGTGTACACGCACTATATATATGTTCTGCACCCAGCATGTGTACACAACCCACACATATACATAGACCCACACACGCACACACACACACACACACACACACTACAGGTACACGCACATCAGTACACATCAACACATATGCACACATAGGCACACAGAGAAATAAAGAACACGTACATTCACAGACACACAAAAGCACTTACACAAACACACCCACGCACACCCACGCGCACACACCACACGTGCACGCACATCATAAACACGTAAGCACATATAAACACATACGCCCACACAGATATAAAGAACACGTACCCTCACAGACACACAAAAGCACTTACACACAAACACACACACACACACAGTCCGATTTTTCTCTCATTTGACCTAATTTAATATCCAATTGAACCTCATCTTGGCACCACTCGGGATGCGCTCTGCCCAGACTCCCTGCTCTCGAGCTGGGCTGCTGTTGTTACACATCCCCCTTCCCTCTCTCTGCGACGTACAACACGAGCCATTACAGACACCCATCACACTCAAAAGGTTCAGGGACGAGGGTCGCTGAGGTTTATAAGACATGCTGGGGAAAGATATGACATAACACCAGCACGCCAGCAGGCATATCCTTATTTACACCGTGACTGATTGCTTGGTTTGTCAAACTAAGAGATGGGAGAATCTTTCCGAATTCGGTTGAAAAGCTTCAAACCCCCCCGTTCCCATCCCCGTCCCCGTCCCTCATGATGAAGTCACCCCATCACAGACAGACCATGGACAAATAAAACAGTGTGAAAGGCAGTTAGAATCAGCAAGCAAAGCGTGTTCGCCGGAGTGTATCAAAGATCCCCATGCTTCCCCTATCTCCCCTCGCTCTCTGACTCTACCTGTCTCTCTGTCTGTCTCTACCTCTCTCTGTTTGTTTGTCTGTCTGTCTCACGCTCTGTCTTGCTCGGCCTGTATGTCTCCCCTTCTTCTCCTTTCTCTCCATCTCTGTCTACCTCTGTCTCTTCCCTTCCGTCTCTATCTCTATCTCCCTATAGTCTTTCTCTCTCTCTACATCTATTCTGTATTTCCCTCGCTTTCCCTCGCTCTCTGTCTCTCTCTCTCTGTCCTTTCACTTTTCCTAAATCTATCTTAATACCACAAACGTGGACACGCTGTCAATTATTTAAAAAAGTAATTAATCTGTCGCGGAGGGATTACATTTGAAAAAAACGTTGAATGAAGGGTTAGGGTAAGGGTAAGGGGGACACCCTTACCAGCAGTTAACGCAAAAAAAACCTGAACAAGCCTTGATTTTTGATGACCTCAGAGTGAGACTGCGTTGGTTTCGTTGATCCAGGAGGGACATCTGGATTGTTGAGATGTTGGCGGTTCCGTCATGGAGTGGGTTCCGGTTTAGCTGTTATATTGACCGCTCCAGAGCCGGCTAAGTTATCAGCAGAGGTGTTCCGGTCCATGGTTCCAGGTCTCCAGTGATATTCCTATTACATAGATAGATCCTCCGCAGATAATCCACACCGATATTCACAGTATTAACCCTTTGACCCTGAGTAGCGCACATCACACCCATCTGTCTGTTGACACACTTGACACATAATTCTTGAAATGACTGATTCTAGTACGCCGATGAGATTTTGGTGCCATTCCCATCATAGATCTCTTTTGATTGCTATCTCGCTAAAATCAATTTGTGATCGTTCGACCCAGGCGGGACTCGAACCCGCAATCCCCAGCTTCGGAGGCTGATGCCTTATCCATTAGGCCACTGGGCCGACAAAGTGCATGTTCTCTCCTTTGTCTAAATATCACATTACATATCTCCTCGCTGCATAAATCCCCACAAATGTATATTATGTACACACTCCTCATACAGGTATAAAAGCAGAATTGCATGCACACTGTATAATGCCGGTATATCACGGCTGGAGTCCAGTTTTCCACGGCGCCAGGGCGGGGGGTGGATTTTATAGCGGCCGGGTGAGCGAGGTTGGTACGGGTCCCCAGCTGGGCCTAAGGTGGTTATTAAAGTGTCCCGATAAGCCTATAGCCATAGCACCTCCCCTCCAATTTCTCAGCCCCCATATAAGTGCAGCGCTACAAATGGGAATATAATTCAATATCATAACCCGGTGTGATAGCAATGCCGCCGCCATAATGACATTATGATGCTGTTACGTGGCTCTGGGCTGCGGTGGGAGGCCACAGGGAGACAACACAGCAGGACCAGGCCTTAGCCACCGCATCATTCATCGATATTAGATACTGGACCCAGTTATCTGGGTAAACACAAACCTCGGCCGCTCTTTTACAGGGACATAGATCAGTGGGAATACCAACCGCTATCGCCCGCCACCGGCTAGCGACAAGGCGCGTGTTGACCGAGCGGATACAGGGGGCGTTAATGGGCCGGTTGTTGTTCCGTCGGTGTGTGGGCCGCCTTCTTGTTTGCTGGCGACCCCCGGTGTTAAGCCTCCCGTTACACCTGCTATTGGATTTCCAGAGGGTTCACAGGTGCAGCTGGGGGGGGGGAGGGTCTTAGGGGACATGTCTGAATCCTCAGGTTGGATCTGCCAAGGTGCGAAGTAGGGGTATAGAAGCGGTTGTGTCTGTGGTGTTCAGGAAGGTTTGGTCCTCGTCCTCCTATAGGCAGGGTTCAGTCATGTGATCTGACGATCCTAAAGCACATGCCAGGCCGCCGTCTTCGTACTGGAATTAGTACAATTTTAGAATTACTAAACAAATATAATGGTGAAAGAAGTACCAAGATGGCAGGTTGCCAGGTACGTGACATTATGTGGAACCCTCCTTCCCCTCCTCTCCCTTCACCCCCTCCTATCCCCCACTCCTATCTTCGCCCTTCTCATCCTCCTCCTCCTCCTCCACCTCCATCTCCTCCACCACCTCCTCCCACTCCCTCTTTTTCTCCCCCTCCTTCTCCTATCCTCCACCTCCTCTTCCTCCTCCCCCTCCCCCTCCTCCTCCACCACCTCCTCCCACTCCCTCTTTTTCTCCCCCTCCTTCTCCTCCTCCTTCTCCTATCCTCCCCCTCCTCCTCCTCCTCCTCCTCCTCCTCCTCCACCTCCTCCTCCTCCTCCGCCTCCTCCTCCTCCACCTCCGTCTCTTCCACCACCTCCTCCCACTCCCTCTTTTTCTCCCCCTCCTTCTCCTCCTCCTTCTCCTATCCTCCCCCTCCTCTTCCTCCTCCCCCTCCCCCTCCTCCTCCTCCTCATCCCCCTCCTCCTCCCCCTCCTCTTCCTCCTCCTCCCCCTCATCTACCTCCCGCTCCCACCCTACAGGTTTCAGGGTGACACAGAGGTCAGAGCCTGTCTCCTTGTTAAGCTACTTTCAGCCTCTTGGCAGCCCCTCCATCACTGCTGCTGTCCCAGCATGCCTCTGCAAAGACCCACAGCATGCTCCGGACCCCGCTGACGGCTGAAATATGCTCACGGCAAACCAAGGAAAACCTTGGCCCATCTCAGGCCGATAAGGCTCTCTCTGGCCCTGGTCGTGCAGTGTTGCTAGTATTGCATATGTGCAAGTCATGGGCGAGTGTCGTCCTGTTTGGTCATTTGTGCTGCTATCTGGTCTCTTGTCAAGTATGCGCAAAACCGCATTAAAACGTACACCCCACTGTGATACGGCTATTCCCTCGTCTTCAGAGAGTCGTCTCAGCCACTAGTCGCCCATGGCAAAGGTCTTTTTAGTTTGCGATTTTCTGCTCCTTTAGGCTTCTTCAAGTTCAGGCTGGAGTTCACAGGTTTATCTCCTCATAGATTCAGCTAATCCTCATCAATACAGGTAAACAAAGGGCCAAGGTTAAGACATTGCAAGGCATGGACAAATCCAGCCTCAGCCTGCTTTCTTACACCTGAAGTCAAGGTCAGATGAATCACTCATGTCTCACTCTCTCCTCCTCCTCCCCAATTGTTTACTCTATCTCTCTCTGACTTTATGTCGCCCAACCCTCTTGTTGAATCTCTCCCTCTCGCCGTCTCCCTCTTTCGCTCTTTCCTGTGTCTCTATCTCTCCCTCTCTCTCCCCCTCTCTCTCTCGCTTGCTCTCTCACACTCTATCTCTCCTCCTTTCTTGCTCTCTCCCTCTCTCTCGCTCTACCTCTTTCCCCCCCTCTCCCTCTCGCTCTCTTTCTCTCTTGCTATCTTCCTCTCTCTCCCTCTCTCTCTCTCTCTCTCTCTCTCTCTCTCTCTCTCTCTCCACCCCCTCTTTCTCTCTCCCTCTCCCCCAGACACCGCATCGACTCTCTCACTCTCTATCCCACCCAACCCTCATAATAACTCTATCTCTCTCTCCCTCCCTCCCTCTCTCCCTCTCTCGCAGGCCAGGAACGTATCGGCATCGACTCCAAGTACGAGCAGGAGGGCAAGGTGCAGTTTGTGATCGACGCGGTGTACGCCATGGCCCACGCCCTCCACAACATGCAGAGAGACCTGTGCCCGGAGCTCTCGGGCATCTGCCCCGACATGGACCTGGCCGGGGGCAAGAAGCTGCTCAAGTACATCCGCAGCGTGGGCTTCAACGGTGAGCTGGCGACCGTCTGGTGGCGCTGGTTGTCATGACTCGAAGGCATCGCTTTTCAGATACATCTCAATTATGTGTTTGTGTTAATGAACGCTGATGTATGTTATTGGACAAAGATGGCTAGTGGTTGGGGTGTTTGATTCCCAGCAGGGAGGTTGTTGGTTTGATCGCCGATGTCAACAGTACACTGTACCTCTTGGCATCCTTGTGCGAAGGATCCGACCCCACCATTATCGCATGATTTAAAAAAAAGACTAAGCTAATTAGCTCCTTTCGGTTTGTAGAGGATACGAGATAATTAAATATGTATAAAAGCCCCTATTTTAACTAGTCTCTTCTGTAGCCTATTGGTCAGCACCGATGCCTAACAGCAAGAAGGTCATGAGTTCAATCCCATCAAGGACCTTACTGTGAGGAATTTGTTCACGTGGGTTTCCTCCCACACACATGCGTAATGCGTAGGTTGGAACCCCTGCCAGGGACCTTGATCTTCGGGGGCTGAACTGCAGCTGCCCTCTGCCCACTTAGTGGGGGGGGGGGGTTAAAAGCTCACACTTTGCAGCACTTGTGTAACGACCGGAAAGATCACTCTTCGGTTGTATCAAATCTATTCATTACAACCCACTGACATCACCGTCTTATCCCCGATACGTAATCAGCAAGTGGATCGTGCCTTATCTTTCAAAGAGCAGAGACAGGCGTCGGCAGTTCATCTAATAAGCGTCATTTAAATTCGAGACTTGCAAGATGAGATTCAATACCTAGCCCTGTCTTGCATGTGTCATCCACCGTGTGCCGGTAGACTTTGGAGGGGACGTTTGAACATTTGAGGGGGAGGAGATCAAACTGAAACAAAGTGTGATTATAACCATTCCTAAGTCACTCTGTCTCGTTTGAAATGTGTACGGTGATGATGCAAAGTACTGCATGTGTAGAACCTGATGCAAGCACCTGCAACATGTAGGAGTTATGAGGGCTAAATACGTCCATGTGATTACACCTGCGTGTCTGTCTTGAAAAGGACATTGTAGTTCATTTGTAGTTCATTTGTAGTTGGCGGTTCATATAACATAAGGATATATCAGATGTTATTATTTTCTGAAATGAAAAAAATTGACAGTTGTACAACTTCTCTCTTGTTATCATGATGAATGTAGTCCTGCAGTAAGCCATTTGGCGGTACATGCCCAATGGATGAAAAGAATGATGTGTTTTAAGCTTTGTTAACACAGCATGAAACAAGACAAAGTAGGCTACTCTAAAAGGACATTGTTTTGTATTGATTGCATTGATAGATCGTCTATGACATGCCGGTCATGCCTGGATGAGGTGTAAAAGTCGATAGCGTAGTGAGGGCCACAGCCTATCTGGGGGACACAAGACTTATCACCAACCATCTAAAAAATTAATATTCATGAGCCGGCAGGAACCTTTTTGCCATTTAAAAATCTATTTTGTATATCTAAATAAATTAAACATGGACATTTCCCGGGACAACCTCAGCCGGGGAAAGGATGCCGCAAACGAGTAGTGGCACCGGTAAACGAGGATGTCCGGTCAGCCTAACTAACTCTCAGATTCTCTCTCAGAGGACCCAGATGTACTGATTATAACATTCACCCTCCGTGCCAGATGTCAGGCTTGACTGAGAGGAAAGGCTAGTGGTCAGAGTGTGTGTGTCCCAGCTGTAGAGTACTAGGATTGAATCCCTAATGTCTTTGTTCTGCCCAGGCGCCCTTGAGCAAGACGTCCTTAACCCTACCTGCTGCCTACTGAATTATGTCAGGCTCTTTCCTCCAAAGCTGAACTGGGAGTTCAGATGAACGATTCATTTCAACCAATGACTAAACCAAAACACTAACCATTGAACACCATCCAAGGGGGGGGGGGGGGGGGGGGTTGGCTTAGCTCAGGAGGTAGAGCAGGTTAGAGTTGTATCCGGAGGGTTGCTAGTTCAATCCCTGGCTCCTCCTCCGAGTGTCAGTGTGTCCCTGAGCGAAACACTTAACCCTAACTGGCTGTCGTCTTGCATGGTTTACCATGACGTCGGTGTGTGCCGGTGTGTGTCAATGTGTGTATTGACCGTTAAGAGTCGCTTTGGATAAAAGGGTCTGCTAAGTGCCCTAAAAGTAAATGTAAATGTCCTCAATTATAGGTGTTAACATGTGGCAAGGAGTCTCAGACGTGGTTTAAAACTGAAGACAGAGCTGTTTGCAGAAGGCATCAGGTGGGGCGTGGTTCCGGTTTTAAAAACCCCTAGAGAACGACAGCATGGGTTATATAGGTGCAGCTGAAAACATGCATTTCTCTATCTATCCATCCATCCATCCATCCATCCATCCATCCATCCATCCATCCATCCACCCACCCACCCATCTATCTATCTATCTATCTATCTATCTATCTATCTATCTATCTATCTATCTATCTATCTATCTATCTATCTATCTATCTATCTATCTATCTATCTATCTATCTATCTATCTATCTATCTATCTATCTATCTATCTATCTCCCTCAGATTATTAACATTGCAGCCGTAAGCATCATACACCAACATATCTATATTAGGTTGTGGATAAACTGCATCATTACGATTATGAGGTGTATTATGAATCAAATGAATTGAACCAAAGCAAATCCATGACTCCTAAGTATTTATTTCCTCAGAGACACAGAGGGTTGCATCATTTTGACATCCAGGAAAAGAAAACGATTGATTGATCCAGAAGCAAATTCCATTTTATTTCTGTTAGCGTACAGTAGCTATTAACCCAAGTATTGATCCTGGACTACTTTCTGTTCTTGGAAGAAATAGGTGATCGATCAAACAGAATTGCTCGTCAACAAGGCCAGTTAGGAGCAGTTAAACCATCAACTTTAAAAGGCCAGGTCTGTAGACGTGAGTGGCTTCTAGCGGAACGGACGTAGCAGGAATGGAATATAATATTCATTAGTATGTTTTGATTAGTGTGTAAGAATCGCTTTGTTTTCGTTACCTTGGTTTGAGCCGTTTACATCTATATAGGGACAGGGTCCTCTTCCAGGGGGGGCAGCCATGTCGCACCACCATTTTTCTACAGTAGCCCAGAATGGACAAAAAGCACTAGAGAGAACATGGTTTTATTTCATCACAAACAAAATATGTTTCGGGCTAAGAATTGTGGAAAGGCAAGGGCTGTGTTATCCCCATGGCTAGGACTCATTCATGATTATTTTTTAGTATGCACTGTCGTTATAATCATTGATGTTGTGTATGAAATGCGGCACACACCTTGGCTTTATACTGTAAGGGTCTGAGAGGCGGACACCAGAAGCCGGTTTCCACTGGCTTATCGAAGCTCCACACATCTTAACACACACTGTGGCGCTATACAAAAAGGGTCGGAGTAACTTAACCCTTCTCTTGGACACGTTATCAACATCAACCGCTGGCGGGATGGAGCCCCAAACTCTCTGCGCACTAGGTTGCGTTAAACTATAAGCGTCCTAGAAGCTTAACCCTCTCTCGGACTCAACGTTATTATCAACCACTGGCAAGACGGAGGCTCCACAGATTCACACAGCGAGAAGCTTAACCCTCTCCCTCCTTCCCCGAGAGATCCATTGTGTCTAGAGAGGACTCAATTATAATGGAGTTCCACACACTTTATAATCCAAGTGTAAAAAATAGTGCAGCAATTGGCTGTTTGCAGATGAGGGGGATTTTGGTGTGTGGGTGTGCATTCTTAAATACATTCATATCTCACAGACTCTCTTGAGTTTGTTTCCCTGTTAGATAACAAAAATTTAGGCTATCCCTCTTTCGGAGAAAGTTAGCATCCAAAACACCACTATTGGGATATAACTGCACAACATCATGTTATCAAAAGCAACCTTTATCAATGCACCGCAGAAAAACTTGGCTTGTAGCAGTGATAATTACAGTTCTATGAATGTACTGTAGTTAACCACTATGGAGGAACATAAATAAGCTCTTAGCTCTGGCGTGTGCTAATGCACGGTGACATTGGTGACTCAGACAAAGATACCCCGTCATTTGGATATTTTTTTGTTTTTTTTTCTCTATGACATCATTGATGTCATTTTTGCTTCTCAGTTTGTCCACAATGAACAATAAAGAGGCAGAATCTACAGAAGACAGAGCACATTGAAGCCTATTTCAGATTTTATTTTAATATTATGGATAGGACTTGATGCAAACGTGTAATCTGTGAGTTAATTAGATATTACCATGAGGGTTCACTGTGTTTTACCATGTCTTACAGAGTTATCTGGGTTAATTTCACTGATCGTATACAAGTCGGTTCTTCATGTTTCGTTCACATAATGCTTTGAGTCGTGAATACATGAATACCTAATTCATTCGGTTGCTATGTGCCCCGATGTTGAACATCTTGGCGGTTAATGAAATATCTTAAAAAATATTTTATTTTCCATTGCCCCGATAATTTGTTCCACTAAGTTGTTAAGATTAAAGACCTGACGTGGAAAACTAGGATCAAAATCACTTGAAATTTCTCCAGCGAACGTCAAAGACACTTTTTTTCAAAGGCTTGTTAAAAACAGACCACCCACTGCGATGCTAAAGAGCAGCTGCATTAGCATGTCTCTAGCATACTAATGTTGTTGCTCCTTTGGGTAAAAGTTCAACGTTCACATAACATGAGGTAATAAAACATGAAACATGGAATCGTCAACTCTAGAGTGTGTACGCAGTTTCTGGAAGGGCAAGGCATTTAAATAGTTGATTACAACGCAAATCGTAATTATTAATGAAATGCAAACAATTTATAGTAAGAGGAAAACAGTATTGTTAATTAATATGACTGGAATACTTTGTCACGCTTATCATAAATGTGTACACGCATAATTACGATTAGAATTACAACGCAATAACGAGCCAGTACATATTTGGAATAAGGTCGGTGAAATGTCTGATCACATCCAAGATGGCGTCCCACGATGCCCGGCCTCCTCCACCTCATCAGAGCTCCAACCGGCGCTGACTCATTAGCGGCGAGGTCACCTTAGTGATCGGCTCGGTAGCCTGACACGTCTGCCCGCTTTCTGTCAGGGTTACTCCACGGCAGGGTTTCAAACCCTGGGGTGGATCTCTAATTGGGAGCCGGCTACGCGTGTTGGGCCACGGTATGTTGCGTACCCATGGGTCCTAGACATCGGATGGTGCTGGAAAATTGTGGTATGAAAGGTTTCACAAAAAGGTCCTTTATATACTAGCAGACAGCCTAATGAGCCGTAACCAGCAGCCGACTTGTACCAACTGTGTTGTGACGCAGTGCTCAGTTGATATCATGACAGAGGGTGATTTGGGTGAATCAGAGGCACAACATTTAAAATAGTCATACTTAATAGTATAATAAGTACAATCATAATAATTATACTTGATAATAATACTTAAATGGGGAACAGGGACCAAGAGAAGGTTTCGGATCAGTGCTTCACAGGTTGAAGGATAAGAAATCCTCCTCTCTAGCCACAGGGTACCCCAAAGATAGTGGAGGTTTTCAAGCACTTGATACACGCTAAGCTACGGGAGTGCTGATAGGAGCCTGTTTGATCCCCTGTTGCTATCGGGCTCTGCTATCAACCTGTTAGCAATGTAGCCGCCATGCCCGGGCACTCACGCAGGGACCGCTTGGTTTCGCGTTTTTGTATCGCTGTCCCTGTCAGCTGATGTAAGAGACACCAGCCACACCGGCAAACAGCTGCGCCGGACTACCTCGACAGGTTAGCCTGTACAGCCCCAGTGAGACTGTGCGAGTGTGTGTGTCTTTGTGTGTGTGTGTGTGTGTAAGTGTGAGGCTTTAAGAAGGGTCCAGCCATTGGGAGTGTGAGTAGCATCCCCTGCTCCGCCCGGCTGAAGGCCTGCTGTGTCCCATTCTGACGCCGGTGAAGGATCAGCCCTCCTCACTGCCTCCCGCCGCTGCAACTAATTGGTTTTCTTGCAGGCCCAGTGTGCGATCGCACGGCCAACCCACCCTGTAACTAACTCATTTACACCAGGTCAGCATGAAAAAAGGCAACATTATCCACTGTAATAGACGAGGAGGAGGAGGAGGAAGAGGAGGAGGAGGAGGAAGAGGAAGAGGAGGAGTAGGTGGAGGTGGAGGAGAAGGAGGAGGAAGAGGAAGAGGAGGAGGAGGAGAAGGAGGAGGAGGAGGAGGAGGAGAAGGAAGAGGAGGAAGAGGAAGAGGAAGAGGAGGAAGAGGAGGTGGAGGAGGAAGAGGAGGAAGAGGAAGAGGAGGAGGAGGAAGAGGAGAAGGAGGAGCAGAAAGAGGAGGAGGAGGAAGAGGAGAAGGAGGAGGAAGAGGAAGAGGAAGAGGGGAGGTGGAGGAGGAAGAGGAAGTGGAGGAGGAGGTGGAGGAGGAAGAGGAAGTGGAGGAGGAGGTGGAGGAGGAGGAGGAAGAGGAAGAGGAGGAGGAGGAGGAGGAGGTGGATGAGGAAGTGGAGAGGAGGAAGAGGAAGAGGAGGAGGAGGTGGAGGTGGATGAGGAGGTGGAGAGGAGGAAGAGGAAGAGGAGGAGGAGGTGGAGGTGGAAGAGGAGGAGGGGGAGGGAGAGGAGGAGGAAGAGGAAGAGGAGGAGGTGAACTCATTGTGTCTTTAAACTCTTGCAGAGAACCCCTCTTGCCTCATCTGTGTTGGCAGCGTGCCAGGGTTAACTGCATGGCTGGTGGGAGGACTGTGTTGGGCTAATGCGCTGCATGCACGCTCCACCGCGCAGACCTCCTCCCCCTGCACGCCGCCCAGGCCCGCGGCCACGCCACGCCAAGGCACACATGCACGCCTGCACAATGTGTGGTGTGGGCAAGCATTGCTTTACGTGCTGTCACACAACATCTCCACCATGCATGGCGTGTCCGCGCAGACACCCGATGTGCAGGAACACGGATTTGCTGAGGTCAACTCAAACACACACTCACTGATGAGCACAAGAACACACACTCACTGAGGTAGACAAACACACTCACTGAGGAACACAAGAACACACACTCACTGAGGTAGACAAACACACTCACTGAGGAACACAAGAACACACACTCACTGATGTACACACAAATACTGCCACACACGTGTCACGCACACGTCAGACCACTCACTGAACAGCGCTCACATTTTACTTCACATGCGCGTTCTTCGCGGGAATGTGTGCTCGGGCGTGCACGTAAACACACACCCATTCTGCCCCGTGGCCACTGTACAACAGAGGCGTAGCATCAGGGTGCGAACAGAGGACCTGAGAGAGTGCAGTGTGGGGCGGGTGAGAGCTTTGGAAGTGGGAGATAAAACCATTAAGGACAGTGTGAGGTCGAAGTGATGAAGGGGGTGCTGTCTCAGGCCCGGGATGTTTAAAAGAATATAAAAGGTGTTCGTTGGACCTTGCCAAACATCCCCAAAACAAAGAAACATCCTTGATTTATCTCAGTGGCCGCCTCATTATCTCATCCCTGCATGGATGAGTAAGTATCCTTGCCCTCGCTATAAACTTAATCCTGGATAGTCTCTCTACCCCTCTTTATCGGTGTCTCTTTCACTGGCTCTGCCTCTGCCTCCATCCTTCTCTGTCTTTCTCTCTTTCTCTCTCTCTTTCTCCCACTTTTGTCTCGGCCTCTGTCTGTATCTCCCTCTGCTTCTAACAGATTGAGGCCCTTCCTTCTCCCTTACTCTCTATAACTCTGTCTCTCCTCTCTTTCTCAGTCTAAAGCTCTTTTAACCCTTTGTCCGTCTTTCTCTTTAGCATTTTCTCTCATTCTCCCAATTATCTGTTTAATGTTCTGCTGCGCTCCTGCTGGGCCCTCACCCTCTCTCTCTCTCTCTTTCTCTCTCTCTCTCTCTCTCTCTCTCTCTCTCTCTCTCTCTCTCTCTCGCTCTCTCCCTCCCTCCCTCTCTCTCTCTCCCTCACAACTCTGTCACTGTCTCTGTCTCTCTTTCTCTCGCTCTCTCTCTCTCTGTCTCTCTCTTTCTCTCGCTCTCTCTCTGTCTCTCTCACTGTATCCATCTCTATATCTGCCCCTGTCGCTATACCTCTGTCTCTCTCGCTCTCTCTCTCTCTCTCTCTCTCTCTCTCCCTCCCTCTATGTATCACACATTGTCTGACTGATTGACGGACTTGGACCAGCCGCCAGGCTCCTGCCGACTGGGGGAAACAAGCCAAAGTTAATAAGGAGTTTGTCTTTGAGTTGGGGCCACTGCCCCATCCGTTTGGCTATGAAAACACACACACAGACAGCAGGAAGTAAGGCGGCCGGGGGCCCGCAGAAAGCCCAGACAGAGAGAGTCGACTTCAGGGGGCGAGCCAGCCTGTCATACCCCAGGAAGTGAGGAGGCAGTCGGGCTGTGAACTCCAGACTCCAGGGGTCTCTCTGCTCCTCAGTTTGGGGAGGTGCTTTACCTCCAGGAAGATGACCCATTGAACACCGCTGTCACAACGCTTCAAGTGGGATGGATGCGTGTGCGCGTGCGTGCAGAACAGTAGAACCTCACTGTTGCTGCTGTCACTGCTGTGAATGGTTTCACATTACTGAAACGAATGAGGCAGCAGCCCAGTGGGGAAGGACTTTAAAAGTGCTCAGGAAGTTATTATCGGTTATTGTCATCTCTTCCTGTGACAACACACAGAGAAACTTTTTGCTCACACTTTTTGCACCCATCGTGCTGCTTTGCACACTCATGCCCCTGTCGTCAGATATTGATCTCATCCATTATGTCCCGCCTTAATAAACATGACCTTATCTCTTAGGCTGTCTTTTCCTTCTTGCTCGTCCCCAGAGATTCTCTTAAGTTCCTTCAGTCGTACTGATTCATTTTAATTAGTCTAGGACGATTAGTTCACCTCCGATTTCTTCATTGATTGATTGATTGGGTGAGTGATTGATTGTGCTCTCTATCAACAGGAAGTGCCGGTACGTCGGTAACGTTTAACCGTAACGGCGACGCCCCCGGGCGGTACGACCTCTTCCAGTACCAGTGGAACAACGTAACCGGACCGGGGTACCGGGTGATCGGACAGTGGACGGAGCACCTGCACCTCAACGTAAGAGCCTGGGGCCGACCACCTAGCTACACTCCCATCTGCCTTAACACCTGTCTCCCTAGCAACCACCTAGCTGCTGTCCTACCTAGCTAAACAGCTACCTACCAAGCTAGCCGGCTACCAGCCTACCTACAGACATAAACACAGACCTCCATAGCAACCACCTAGCTACTGTCCTGCCTAGCTATACAGCTACCTACCAAGCTAGCCGGCTACCAGCCTACCTACAGACATAAACACAGACCTCCCTAGCAACCACCTAGCTACTGTCCTGCCTAGCTATACAGCTACCTACCAAGCTAGCCGGCTACCAGCCTACCTACAGACATAAACACAGACCTCCCTAGCAACCACCATGCTACCAAGCTAACCCCTTAACCATCTACCAACCACCTATCATCTCCCAGCCTACCTTCCTTCCTAATCACCTAGCTAGCTACCTACCACCTAGCATACCTGCCCACAAGCCTACCTATTGAAGCATGTACAACTCTTAAATGCTTCCAACTCATTAAATTATCCCAGTGAGGTTTGGAATGGTTCCAATAGTCCAGAGGTAATGAGCAATCTGTCTGCGCTGCAGCCAGATGACAAACGAATAAGCAAAAAAAACACGCAAACCCATACACAGCGTCCTAGTTAAACACCCAATAAAGTAATCAAGCCATGGCCGGTCATTATATTAGCAGGTAGTCGATATGTATTCATTATGTCGAGTGCAAAAGCTAATGAGATCACGGAAAATAACATTTACGCCCGAATACGTCGGACAACCGCAAGACTTTTGCCCTTGAAATCGGTGTAAAAGCACATTCATCATAAGTGATGAGACAAAGTCATGCTATCTTTATTCTCGAAGTAAGTCAAAACAAGCATATGGGTCAGAGGGACGTTTGTGGGCAAGGGGTTAGAGGAAATACGCATTCTGTTATGGTACCATTTTGAGTGATTTGCTTGTTGTGATTCTATAATGCGGTATCAGGGAGCAGACATGCTTTTTTACTGGACACCCTTCATGCTAGACTGCAGAGCTATCTGGCGTTTCCCTCCCAGCGTTGTCACTCATTATCTGTCGCTCCCCCTGTTTCCTCATTGAACAAAAAGTAAACACACTGATGCCTCCGAGAATAATATTTATTTCAAGAATTCATAACTATTCATAACGGTGCTCTTCAAAGTTTGTCAGCCTCTGACTCATACATATGACAGTCTTCCGGGGGGAGTGAGTGTCTGCCTGTCACGCCATTTTGCATAAGAAACCTTCCCCTTAATACAGGGAAGCTATACGATTTAAAAAAGCTACTTAGTGGTGTTCATGCCTGCATTAATCACACTGATAATACTCAGAATGAGCATTTTGATTGATTTGATTTCATTACTACTGATCTATTAGTTTAGTGCAATTTTAAAAGGGGATGTAAAGTTTGTGTGAGTGCAGTTTTAAATGCAGATTTGAGGTTTGTGTTGATGCAGCTTTAAATGTGGATGGGCGATTTCTTTGAGTGCCGTTTTAAATGTGGACGTGAGATATCTATTCAAGCACCTTTAAATGTGGAAGGGAGCTTTTGTGATTATGCAGCTCTAACATATATCAATACTTTCTTAGTGTCCTAATCCTCATCTTTTTCATCTCATCCATGGGGAATTCTCCAGAGCAGTGCCAGGCAAAGTTTAGTATGATCACGACATCTATCTATGCTGATTTCCAGGCAATGTCAACTTGTGTTATTGTCAGCTGCTGAAGTATATCACGGCCGCTCTGTACATGAAAACACTCACGACAAGTGCGCTACAAAAACGACATTCCACATCAAACCGGCCCGTCCTTCCAGCCCTCTGCAGCTCTAACGGGGCATTCATAAACATGAAAAGCAAATGAATTCCGTTGCTCACACAGACCGATTAGCCTATGCTAATCGCAGTATAAAAGAGACAAAGGTGAAAAAAAGGAGAGAAACAGTCCCCCGGTCTGGTACTATAACAGTGCGGCGGTGGCTTCGTCTGCAGCTTCACACCTCCTGTCGCCGCTCGCTCCCTCGCCACTAAATTATTCACCCAAACAGCCCGCGGTGTGCCAGATGTGCTGTGGACCCGTGCTATTAGGCCTCCCATTACGGCGTCCCTGTCGCGGCCCCGCTCGCTCCTCTGAGGGTACTTCTGTTTGAGGAGGGGGCCAGGCGACGGCCGCCGACACTGCGATCGGCGGCCGCGTGCTCAGAGATGTGCCTCGAGTCAGAGGTAATGTAAGGCGGCGAAAGCGCGCTTCGTACGCTCCTGGCAGAGGCCACATGCAGTTAGGGACAGGAGCCGGGAGGAGGAATTACCCTCTGATCCGATCTGCGGCCATGATTTTTATGGAGGGGAGAAGGAGGAGGAGGAGGAGGAGGTGGAGGAGGAAGGGGAGGAGGAGGAGGAGGAGGAGGAGGAGGAGGAGGAGGTGGAGGAGGAAGAGAACAAGGAGGAGGAGGAAGGGGAGGAGGAGGAGGAGGAGGGGTAGAGGAGAAGGAGGAGGAGGAGGAGGTGGAGGAGGAAGACAACAAGGAGGAGGAGGAAGGGGAGGAGGAGGAGGAGGAGGGAGGAGGTGGGGGGTTTGCATAAGAGGAGGAGGGTGTAAAAGGGGGAGTAGGAGCAGTATGAAGAAAAGGAGGTGTGGAGGTGGAAGAGAAGGAGCGAGGAACGAGAGATAGAGGTAAAGGAGGAGGTGGAGGAGAAAGGAGGAGTCCGATGCCCCTCAGGGTTATGGTCACGGACATCTTGTGTCCCGCATTTGGAAACTTCCGGAGGGTGGAGAGGGAATCCTCTTCATCAGTCGGGGGTGAGGGCATGATGCAAGGCTTTGTAAGAACTCGTTGCATTTGGACTCATCTGTTTTTCTGTTATTTATTTTGTCCAATACAAGTTGCCAATTCAATATAAGTGAATGAGTGAATGTTTGAATGAAGTGTTGTCAGTGTGTGTGTGTGTGTGTGTGTGTGTATTTGTGAGTGTGTGTGTGTGTGTGTGTGTGTGTGTGTGTGTGAGAGAAAGTGTCTGTTTGTGTGTGTGTGTGTGTGTGTGTGTGTGTGTGTGTGTGTGTGTTAACAGTCCGTGTGTTTGTGTTAACATTTCTGCGAGAGAGGGAAATTTCTGCGGTGATCATTATGCAAAAATGTGTAAAAAGGAACATTTTGTTTTCCATCTCCCTCTTCACTGTTTATCTGTCTCTGTATCTCCAGCCCCCTTCCCTCCCCCAGTCCCTCAGCTGCCCTGCAGGCCCTGCACTGGGTCTGTGTGGGTGGCATCCCTGGGCTTTGTGACAGCCTCGTGCATCAATCAGACCTGGGCTTGGCCTAATGGCTCGGTGTCACGGTTTATGTGGCAGTTATCTGCCCCGGCTCGCCGCTAACACAGAGCCACTCCAATCTCTAGGACTGCGGCAGCTCATCATTTAGTCGGAGGCGCAGCCACAACCCAGCGGGAGATCCTCGCTAACAAACGCAGCGAGAACCGCGACGGAGGAGAGAGGAGGGTTTTGTCTGAGACGGTTTTCGCCGTCAACGAGCTCAGTTAATGGGAGGCGATGACACGCCGAATAAACAAACCCTTACCCGGGCTGATAGACATCAAGGGAAGCAATAAACAGAAAAAACAGCGATACAAATGCCTTCATCGCCGTAAAACTCGCCCCTCTCTCACTAGTGCAGACTGTTTAAAGGTATCAAAACAAAGCACAGAACCCTATTGTTTGTTTTGTCCTCCTCATCATCACCATCATCATCCTCATCATCGTGGTGATGATTAATCACAGATTCGTCCCTCACGGAGGCTGATGCTTCGGAGCGGTGTTTAGAATTCAGAGGTGATCTCCAGGCGCTGGGATCGGTTGCCTTGGCGCCGGTGGGCCGAGACAGGTTATTGTTTGGCGGTCGCGTCCTCGGAACCTGTCTAGCGGTTAAGCGGTTATCCATTTGGAGGGGGGGGCTAGTGAACGTCAGTCCTGGCGCGGTACAGACCTCGATCCCGTCTGACTGATCGAATCCTCACCGCTGAAGCACATAAACGGAGTGAAGTCAAACAACTCTGGTTCTCTGCTGTTAAGGCAACTAGGGATGTAAATAACGCAATTTTTTCATGGTCGAATAATCCGTGGGTGGTAGGAACGAAGTATCGATTATTTGATGTGTGCCGACATTCACAAAGGCAGCCATGGATCATCGGCAAGAAATCACAAAATATCTTAAACTGAACACAGCCTGCATGACGGTACACTAGAGACGTCTTTAGCATATGGAAACTATGGCCAAAAAATAACTCCACACGGTGTGTCTTTTTACAATTGATTTGTGACCAGCATTCGTAGTGTTAGCAGAGAAATAGTCGGCCAAAGACGTTGACGTCGCTTAGCAACTGAGGACCCTGGGGTTGATAAGTTACCGGACTACTTATCCACTTAACGGACTACATAACCATAAAAAAAGATCCACTTTCCTTGACAGCGGTCGTTATATGCTTAGGAACGGTGAATTATCAAAAAATTATTCGGCACCGGAAGTTGTGAAGGCCAATGCAAGAGCCAAGAGCCGTGTAATAAATAACGATAGTGACATTCATTATTCGATTTTCCACGTGACTCCGACTATTCGACTATTCAACGATCGTTGCCCATCCCTAAAGGCCACCGCAAAAAAAACTGCCGGAATAGAAAGAAATAAGTACAACCGATGTATGGGATCGCCGTAAGGTAAGATAGGATAAGGTGGTTTATTCATTAATCCAAGACGGGAAGAGCCCACTGAAACAAATATACAGAGAAATGTTGATGCAAAAATAAGTACAGTTTTCTTTTTCTTCTTGATCATTTAGGTAGACAGTGTTGACAATATACGCTGTTATAGGATCCAAACCATAATATATCCACTAGACACATGAGTGTCTAGTGCAGCCATTATTGGGCATTTCTGCCAACGGATGCTAGACAGCTAATCCCCTCCTCTTCCCATCTCCTCTCCTCATCCCCTCCTCCCCTCCCCTCTGTGCTCCTCTCTTCCCCCTTCTCCTCTAGCAACACTCCCGATTAATTCAATTTATCACTTGTAATTTATTTTTCCTGCCCCGAGCAAACGTCTTGTGTATGAGCGATCTGGAACCCGTCGCTGTGGAGGACAGAATTGATTGTTGCGCGACGTGACACTCTCTCTCTCTTCTCTCTTTGGCTTGTGTATATATGCAGGCTGTAATGGCCTCCACCTGAGGGAGACAGAGAGGGGGGAAGGAGAGAGGGACGGAGTGAGGGAGAGAGGATGAGGATATAACAAGAGAGCGATAGACCGAGATAGAAAGAAAGAGAGAACAGGAGGATGAGGGAGAGAGACATATAGAGGCAGAGAGAAGAGAGCAAGAATGAGAGAGGGAGAGATACGGAGATAGAGAGCAAGAGAAAGAGAGGGAAATAGAGTGAGAGACAGAGAAAGCGAATGAGGAGGATGGAGCAAGGGTGATGGTTGGGAAAGAGGTAGAAGTGGCTCTTGCTTGACTGTCAGTCTTGTATGTGTTTGTGTGTGTGGGTGTGAATGTGTGTGTGTTTTTGTGTGTGTGTGTGTGTGTGTGTGTGTGCACGTTTGTGTGCGTGCGTGTCTGTGTTTGTGTGCGTGCGTGTCAGAGGAATGAGTGTGAGGTTTTTTTTCCAAAATGCCAATGGTGTATTCTGTACTCCTCCAGAGATAAGTACAGGTCTGAGCACATCCACAAGTCACATTTTACATTCATTTCCTTACCTCAAACTCCCTTTAAACTTTTACCAACTAAAGGAGAAGTTGGCTTATCCAATGATTCTCAAGGTTTCTATTTAATGGTTTTGTCTTTTGTTCATTTTGAATGTGTATTCATGGAAAGGATTTCAAAGATAAGCGCTACGTGAAATGTCGACTAAACAGACAGATGTTGTTTCAACTCTGTTTCAGGATACGATGTTGCATTAGATGGCGTTTCAAAGGGACGCCAGATTATTGGGAAAGGTAAAAGTGTTGTTCAGCTGATGGAGATGGAGGAGAGGGGGAGATGGAGGAGGTGATAGGAGAGGGGGAGATAGAGGGGGGTGGGAGGAGAGGGGGAGATGGAGGGGATGGGAGGAGAGGAGGAGGGATTAAAGGGAGATGAGGAGGTGGCAGAGGGAGGAGGGGGAAGGAGACGGGGATAATGAGGAGAGGAGGAGTGATTAAAAGGAGATGAGGAGGTGGCAGGAGGAGGGGGAAGGAGACGGGGATAACGAGGGGAGGAGGAGAGAAGGCGTGATTAAAAGGAGATGAGGAGGTGGCAGAGGGAGGAGGGGGAAGGAGACAGGGATAACGAGGGGAGGAGGAGAGAAGGCGTGATTAAAAGGAGATGAGGAGGTGGCAGAGGGAGGGGGAAGGAGACAGGGATAACGAGGGGAGGAGGAGAGAAGGAGTGATTAAAAGGAGATGAGGAGGTGGCAGGAGGAGGGGGAAGGAGACGGGGATAACGAGGGGAGGAGGAGAGAAGGCGTGATTAAAAGGAGATGAGGAGGTGGCAGAGGGAGGAGGGGGAAGGAGACAGGGATAACGAGGGGAGGAGGAGAGAAGGAGTGATTAAAAGGAAATGAGGAGGTGGCAGAGGGAGGAGGGGGAAGGAGACAGGGATAACGAGGGGAGGAGGAGGGTGAGCCGTCACAGGAGTGAGGATGTCGCAGCTCCATATCCCACACTTGTGTTTCGTGTATAATTGATGAAGACTAGGAGGGGATTGCAGACTGCACGGTCTGTCTGACAGTGATGGGCGTGGGACAGGACGGAGAGGTGGTGGGGGGAAAGCAACATTTAGGAGACCTGAGTCGTGACCGTGTTCAGGAGTTCTGTAGGAGGAATGCACGCATGATCAAAGCAAGGGGCCAAAATCACACACACGCACACAGATAGACACACACAGACACACACGCACACACACACACACACACACACACACACACACACGCGCAAACAAACACACACACAGACAAGCACACACATACAAACACACACACAGACACACTTCACTTTTGCTTTGTGTATTCACTGCATCATATAAATTAGATAAAGTTAAATGACCAAGGTCAGCTGATGTAAGAGTTAATATTCCCCATAAAATAATGATTAAAAAGAGGGAGAGTGAGTTGTAAAAATGTATTAACTTAAAAGACCTAAGTCCTAAAAAAGTTGCTTTTAATCTTTACAAATCCATAGCGGCCAAGAGAAGATAAGGCAGTAAACCAAAGACATCTTTGAAGGGTTGCATGCTGGAAATTCATTGAAAGTTTTTGTGAGCATAAGGAGACAATAGAAGTAGACGCACCAGTCAGATGCTGTTATAAGTGAAGACACCAGTGGAAGGCATTCATGGCATCACACAAAACAAAGGTGGCATTTAGACAGCTTGGTATTGCCGAACTTCAAATCGATTTCAAAATGAAGACGAACGGTTTCGAAGAGGCAACTCACAGCAGAGAAGGATGTTCAGCATCCATCTGTGCGAGACTGTTTTTCATTGAAAGCAAATAGAAGTTTATAATTTCTGAAGCATTAAGAGGCCAAACATAGCCGCCGAGAAGACAGTAGAGGACCTAGCATTTCAAGGAAGCAAGGTGGGAACCACACACTTTTATTTTGTGAACCTGGAGTCCAAAATAAAATAACCACACGCTTTTATTTCGTGAACCTGGAGTCCACAATAAAAGCCCTCACTAGTTTTTTCCACCTCGTCTGGATCTGTTAACGAGAGATCCAGACGTCCCACATGGAGAACTAACGAGGAAAAATGAGTGAAAAATACACAACTCTCACTGACAATCAATCATGCAATCATGGGATGTTTGAAGCAAACTTGTACTTCAGGGAAGTTGGGGGGGAGGGGGTCACATCAAGGTGTGACCGGGAGAAAGAGTTTCTTTACGGTCTGAAAAAAGGTGAAGGAGGCCTCAGTCTGTGTGAACTGTGTTGTGATTAAAGGTGTAATCCAAAAGGAAGATGTTCCACTCTGGCAGCCTTGGAGGAGATGGGCTGCGGATGGTCGTAGCAATAAAACCCAAATGCTCGAGCTATGCACACACACACACACACACACAAACACACACACACACACACACACACACACACACACACACACACACACACACAAGCAAACAAAAATACAAATACACACACACAAATACACACACACAAGAATACACACATGTCCACCCAAATACACACCCACACACACACACAAACACACACACACACGCACACAAATAAACACACACACACACACACACACACACACAAATAAGCACCACACACCAACATGCCCGCACAAAAACACAAACAAATACATTAGTTACAAATACAAAGTGTTTGTAAGCTTCCAAAGACAGACACAAAAGGAAACATGCATACATATGTTTGTGTGCTTAACCACTTGAGTGATTCCAGTAGAATAATCAGTACCCCTGTAATGGACTCACACATTTCGTCATTAACACACACACACACACTCACACACACTCACACGTCGTGGATACAAGCAACCAAACACACACACACACACCCACTCATACATAGATCTAAAAACACACACACACACACATACACACACACATTATAAATAATCACAGGAAAAAACTGAACACTATAAAACAAACCCATCATAATATTCATTATGCTGCATAAAACTTTTGCTAAGAAAACACGTTTCAAAGACCATTTCCTCCGTTTGTCATCGTTCCTTGTGCCGTTACCATCTCACTGGTTTCATCTCGCAGCTCATTTCAGCCATTTTGTCTCATTCATTTGAAGCTCTGGGTAAAAATAAAACTCAACCAGATAGAATAAAACTGAAAACTCCCCTGCTGGAATTCACTTTGACGATTAAAGAGGATTCCCGACCGTCGGGCCGGCGTGAATCTTCTCCTGTACAGCCATCTGAAACCTCTCTCCCTGACATCTCTCTCTCTCTCTCTGTTTCTCCTTCTCTCTCACTCAGAGAGAAAAAAAAGGCAGCTACTTTCATGTCTGAAAGCCATGCAGAGAGGGAGAAAAAACAGAGAGGTCTGGGTCCTCATTAGGTCTAATCTAGTATGAACCTTGATCTTTCTGAGAGCCCTCTCCCCGCCGGTCCACATGCATTGCCGCTGAGCTGGAGTGATTTCGGAGAGGACGCTGATGGTCCTCAAATTGGCCAAAGCCGCTTCCTCAAAGACGACGCGGGTCCCCATAAGTCATGAAAACACAAGCTGTGTGTTTAAAGAGAGAACAGGGGTTGCCAGTTCAAATCCACTGAGTTATGCCGCGGCCCCCATAAGTCACGGAAACAAGCTGTTTGTGTGTGAAGTGAGAACAGGGATTGCCAGTTCAAATACACATATTTGAGCCGTGTACTGGATAAGTTATGAAAACACGCTGTGTGTGTGAAGCGAGAACAGGGGTTGCCAGTTCAAATCCACCACTTTAAACCACAGTCTCCCTAAATCCTGAAAACAAGCCGTGCGTGGGAAGTCTGCCTTGGCAAGACAGGATGGATTCACTCAACAGAAAGACCACTCTACAAGGGTGTCTATCACTGGATGAGCTCCCATTTTAAAGGGATGTCACCCATCTATAGTTGGCCAGCAGGACTGCGCTCAACCCAAACGTTGCATATAATCCGTTGCAAATTGTAAACATACCCTGATTGAAAAGGGACTGGTGTGTGAAGAAAAGTGCACCAATAATTCAATCATCTGGCCGCTGCAAACCTCTTCTAATAGGATGGTGCTCTACGAATACTTAGATTGCCTCACGTTTCTGTGGTGAATAGGTCCTGTGCTACCAAAGAAATGAAGATCTCCGATGGGTAATCCTTTCAGAATTTGTTCCGCTGTTCCAAATCCAGTGTTCCCCACACCTGGTCCTCTGAGTGGGATGTTTAAGCTTGGATACCTTGAACAGAGTGATTGCTGGATTACGTTCTACATGATAGGAATCACAGAGAAAGAGTCGTCTCCAGGAGGGATATAAGAGATAGGAGGTAAGGCCATCAGTGCAGAAACATAGCTAGTCCTTGGTAATCTTCACCTGGAATCTGTGACACACATCAGTGTGGTAGAAGGCATGGAAGTGTGCTCTATTAGCGGTGAGAGGGAATGAGATTATTCAAATGTTGTTTGTTTTGCCTGCTGATTCTGAAGCCATTCGATGAAGGCTTGGAGGTAAAAAGGCTCTTATACCGATTTATGCAACACCTGCACACTTGGGGGGAGAGCGAAATCCTTCTTCAACTCTCTGTTCCAATAATAACAAACACAGAAGATATTATTTTCTTTTTTGTAGTATAATTCAAGCGCGGAAATAAAGTACTGCCACATTCTAGCAAAATCAAGTGGAAAGGAGCGAACACTTCTGACAAGAATAGCTTAAAGAATCGTATACCCTGCTGAGATTACTATGAAAGGCTTTACTTAAATTGCTTTACTTTACTTATTTTTTTTGTCTTCAAATGTTAATGTTAATCTTCCCTTTTATGAGGCATTCTTATGATCTGTCTAACCCTGACTATTTCCACAACAACACTTTAATTGGAACCAAATGTCAAACTATATTTATTATATAATTTCTTGATATACATTTGATCTAATCTTTCACTACCATCACATTTTGTAATTACCGTTTACCGATTTAGCTGACACTTTTATCCAGAGACACTTACAGGAAACATTTGTTTACAAATTATGTCATTAGCAAGATGCTTGGGGGTTGGGGCCTCTTGCTCAAGGGCAGCTAGGCAGACTTCGGACATTGGGGTTCAATCCCAGAACCCATTCCCCCAGGAGCCAAACCAATCACCCTTAAATTTACATCATCCTGGACCTGATCTTCTAAAGCATCTCTTCGGAAACACTTTATTCTCTCCAAATGGTCGTCATCCTCACTTCAGCCCAGAACCTTCTGTCCTAGAGCAGCATCAGGAGCACCGCTCCTCGCTCGACTACCCCGGAGACTCCGTCTCCCATGCCCTCCGGTGTCTGTGTTCCACTCAATGCTTACTGATGGTTGGTTCTCTCACATTTTCCCACTCGCATTTTATCCATCCGGACAGAATGTGGAACCAGTCAGATGTCCTCGCGCACAGCATGTTTCCACACTTGTTGATGGGAAAAAGCCCCATCAGGTGCCCACCACTTCCGATATTTGCGGTGCACTGAGCCTGTGTTTGCGCGACAAACGCAGCCTTTTTATTTTTGGTTAAAAAAAACGTTGTACTGATGTTTGAGGATGACTCAAGAGGCAGGGCAGCCGGCCTTCCAGGCCAGATGGCGTCGTGATTTCGACCTCTTCCTGATTTGGGCGGCGGCAGCCCGTCCCGACACTGATCAGGTGGAGGCGTACGTTCAGCCTCGCGGCGACGCACTCTGCACCCTCTCTCCTCCGCTCAATGAATCGTTCTAATCCCGATTCACAGCCCCACCCCCCCGTTAACGACTGCAGCACGGCACACGTTAACAGGAAGGGAGCGCGTGATCGACTGGGAGTGCACTCTGTTTGTCTTCCCCCGCTGTGTGTTTGTGTCTGGCTGCGTGTCTGTGTGTTTGTGTGTTTGTGTGTGGGTTTTGGGGAGTGTGTGGCTGACTGAACTTATTACCAGGCCCGCAGGCCCCGAGTCTTTTTGTGTGAATGGTGTGTCTGTGCTAATTTCTCTGAGCCTGTGAGTGTGTTTGTGTGTGTCTGTGTGTGTCTGTTTGCATATTCATGTCTGTGTGTGTGTGTTTGTGTGTCTGTTTGCACATTTTCTTCTGTGTGTGTGTGTATGTGTGTGAATGTGTGAATAATTGCATCCAGTGTGATGTAGTTTGAGGCTGTGTTTTCATATTTGTGTGTGTTGTTGTGTGTGTGTGTGTGTGGATGCTTCCATGTGTGTGCGATGTCGTTTGAGGCTGTGTTTTTTGATGTGTATGTGTTTGTGTGCGCAGGCTTTCATGTGTGTGTCACTTAGTTTGAGGCTGTGTTTGTATATCCATGTGTGCATAGCTGTGTCCCACTGTTGCACTGGTCCTCTCTACTTCTGTACTCATGATCCCTCGCCTGGCACCTGACAAGATGTTATACACACCATGGAATCTGTCACACCCTGGGTGGGAGGGAGGGAGGGAGGGGATGAGGGAGGGAGAGATAGAGGGAGGGAAGGAGGGAGGGAGAGAGAGAGGGGGGGATGGATGGGAGAGAGTAAAGGATGGAGAGATAGATAGACAGAGATAGATAGATGGATGGGAGGATGGAGGAGAGGTGTTTACTCCCTAGACTTCCGACAAAACATTTACAATATCTATATATTCTTGGAAATAATAACGCAAATATTAACGGCGATACCACTGGTTTAGCAAAGGGAGAAAAGGTCAGAAAACAGTCAAGCAGAGATAGATAGAGGGAGAGACAGAGAGAGAGAGAGAGAAAGAGAGAGAGAGAGAGAGAGAGCATGAGAGCGATTGTGAGCATGAGAGTGAGAGTAAGAGTGAGAGTGAGAGTGAGAGAGAGAGAAAGAGAGAGAGAGAGAGAGAGAGAGAGAGAGAGAGAGAGAGAGAAAGAGAGAGAGAGAGGGGAATATAGGGAGTGTGGGGGATAGGGAGTCAGAGAGAGAGAGAGAGGCAGAGAAGATTGAGACAGAGGAGCACTTCCTTTTACCTTGTAAAAAAATATGACATTTAAGATATACTTCACCAAATTACAAACCTATATTCCGGATGTTGCAGACATGGAACATAAGGGCAAAATTGAAATTCTTCTTGGTGAAGGTCCTTCTGCTGCCCTGGCAGAACAATATGTCCTGAAATGTCATAACCTGAGAGATTCAGTCTGACTTTTTATTTATTTTATTATTGTTGTTGTTATTGTTTTTATTATTGTTTTTATTATTATTATTATTATTATTATTATTATTATTATTATTATTATTATTATTATTATTATTATTATTATTATTATTATTATTATTATTATCTGTTATTTGTACATTTTTTCTTGTGTAACTCGAATATGCTTTGGCAATACTGTATTCAAATACTGCCATGTTAATGAAGCACTTTGAATTTGAATTTGAGAGCGGGAGAGGGAGATTAATGTCTCCTGTATGAATCAGGTCACCTCCTCCCCTGCTACCTCAGAGGAGGTGGACAGCGACGACTCGCTGCGCTGCGATGTCTCCCTCGCGGAGCCCCGGCCCTAGCCCCCGTCAAGCCCTTCATTGGCTGGATGGGCGGCGGGAGGTCATATGACCTGTGATGACATCATGTCGGTGGGCTGATTGATTTATTGGCAGCGCTGTTCAACCGAGCGGAGGAGACTGGCAGGGGCTGCCAGCCACTGATAAGAGGAGAAGGGGGCGGGGGGGGGGGGGGGGGGGGAGGATAGGGAGAGATAGGGAGAGGGAGAGGGAAGGAGGGAGGGAGAGAGATTGGGGAGGAGGAGATCGAGAGGGAGGGGGGGAGGGAGAGAGAGATTGTGGGAGGAGGAGATCGAGACGGAGAGGGGGGGAGTCAAAGAGAAGGAGAATAGAGATGGCATTTTAGAGAGAGAGAGAGAGAGAGAGAGAGAGAGAGAGAGAGAGAGAGAGAGAGAGAGAGACAGAGAGAGTTTTAGAAACAGAGCCCGGTGAAGTGAGAGGAATTGAAGAAAGGCAGAGAAGGGGGGGGGAGAAAGGAAGAAAGGGAAAGAGATGTTAAGAGAGACCAAGAGGGAGAGAGAGCAGGAGAGGCAGAGGGCCCTGAGGACGAGAGATAAACAGAAACAGAGACAGAGCGAGAGGGTGGAAGCCTATAAAGAGAGACCCAGAAACACAACGGCAGCCAGAAAAGAAACAGATGTATAGAGAGATGAAGAAAGAGAGTGGAGGGAAACAGAGAGAGACAAAGATAGGGGAATATAGAGAGAGGGGGGGGAAAGGTGGGAGAGAGAAACGCTATAGAGAGAAACAGAGAGAGACGAACAAATATAGAGAACATAGAGAGAGGGAGAAACAGAGAGCGGGAGAGAGAAATGTATATAGAGAGTGGAGAGAAACAGAGAGACAGTAACAAAGGCAGGAGAATATATAGAGAGAAAGAGAAACCCAGAGAGAGAGAAGCACCCCTTCCTGTCTCTCCTGTGTCTCAGGTGACGCCCGGGAAGAAGAGGTTGAATCACAATATTCTGGGCATGCCTGCTCCCTCTTGCATCACCATTTTACTCCCCTGCTCATTTATCCCTCTTCATTACACATCTGACCTCTTTGACATGCCCTGCTCTCTCTTCCCCTCCCTTCTCCCTCACTCCTCACCCCCCCAACTCTCTCTCTCTCTCTCTCTCCCTGCTCTCTCTCTCTTCTTCTTCTCTCTCTCCCCCTCCCTTCTCCCTCCCTCCTCACCCCCCCACTTCTCTCTCTCTCTCCCTCTCTCTTTCTTCTCTTCTAGCCTAATCTTGCTTCCATTTCGTCATAATCAATCTTCCAAAAGTTTAATTTAATCGAGTTTAATTGCAACCGAATTTATTTGCCTGCTAAACGCGTGAAAGTCATTATGGGAGGCCGAGGGTTTTAATTGCGTTGGATGTCGTGCGGCGAAGCACGCGTCAACATTCAAACCCGAACAGCGTGTTTGTTCCTGTTAATTGATGTTGAAGTTAGCCTGAGATTAACAAGTAATTCACTGTTTTTTGTTCCCCCTATCTTTTCGTCTCGGCGCTGTTTGCCGATTCTTCTCTCGCGTCCATGTCGATGCTCCCTCCTCTCTTATAAAACAAGAATGCATCTGAGTCTGAGATAAAGTCTGAGTTTGACACCAGATAGCCGCTGTAATCTCCCTCCCTGAGCTCAGGAGTACAGGAGCGTTCTGAGTTCACAACATGTTGGCCTATCTGTTAAAAAAAGGCCACTGAGGCCACCTTTTTCAAGCAACCCCTTGAGAGGCGGATTTCCCAAGCCATTTCCAGAATCGATGTGCTGGCATCTAGATGTATGACAGATAGCCTATCAGTACAGTACAATATGTCTGGGCGCTGACCAACTTCTGATCCCTTTCTAAACGTCAGCGCTCAGGGCCAAAGGAAGCAGCGTGTTGACTATGACACAGATTGAAGCCCGGCAGCATCCAGGTGCGGATCTGTCGGGGGCTCTAGCACCTCTCCAGAGTTCAGAGTGAATTATTGAACATCGGTATTCCCCCGCCTCCTCCCCCCCTGCTCGCTCACTCGCTCCTTAGTAGTCGTGGCGACGGGCATGGAGGATAAAACGATCGAGCCGCTGTCGCCGCTGGCGGTTTTGTGAACCTCATTTGAATCTGCATCCAGTTAGCGGCCGGTGGAGCTGGAGCTTGTTCAGTGAAGCAGGTAGAGCTCTCTCCCGATCACAGCTGCATCGCGTGCCTCTTAACGTGAGGTGTCAGATCAGAACGGGTTCTCTGCATACTGATTCCTTCACGCCTCCCTGAATGTGAGCTGGGATGCCCCTCGCTGATGTCCATCCGCTCCACCCACTCCATCTCGAGTCCAAAAGCAGCTGGCTGTTAATGTTGTCAGAGGGTATCCTGACTCTGAGATTACAGGCAACATTAGCACTCCTTCTGCTGCACCTCCTTCTAGATATTTCTCACGCTTTTTTATATTTTCATTGGTACCACCACACCTCCCGACACCTGTTTCTCCGTCTTTAGGGTTCCACCTGCGACTTGACTCCCGGTTCTGGGTCACTCTATGCAGTCTTTATCTCAAGAACGTTGGCTTAGAGTTCATCCCAAATTTAACTTTGTAGCTCTGTCCCTATCAACTGCCCCAGGGCAGAGTCAACGCTCACAGGCGTTGGGCCCTATCTTGCATCCGGCGCAATTGACTTTCTACACTGACGCATGTGTCATTGCTAGTTTGCATCTGGCGCAGAGCGTTCTTTTCCCTCCACCGCCACGCGCCTGTAAATTCGGGAATGATCTTGCGCCCCAAGGGGCGGATCGGCGAAAGGAGGAGGCGTGTTCTGCCGCAAACGTTCCCCGGTGCTATTTTGTAGTTTCAGAAACCACTTGCGCCACAAACCAGGAAATACCTGGTTTAAAGTCAGTGGTGCGTTGTTCAGATGCTATTTTAAGGGCCCATGCATAATGTTGCTTGTACACCTCACGCATACACTTTGCTTCTCTCATCTACCTAGCCACACATTCTTGGTAAATTATTTGGGAAAGAACAGCTGATATAGCGGTAATAAGTTGTACTTTTAAATCAATGCATCTGCAAACACCGTACAGCAAACACATATTTTCTTGACACAGACATCGTGTACAAGCCCATCATTTATGGGTATTTGATCGTGAGAAAACCTTGTTTTACCGCGAGTGAGTGTTAAAAAGAATGAATGAATGCGGGCGCGTGGGTGTATGTGTAAAAGAATTAATGAAAGCGGGCGCGCGTGTGTGCGTCCATCTGTTTAAACACACGCAAACTAAACACGTAAAGCATAATACAGTCCATGGCAATGTATATTAACGGGGGGACGCATGCATATTAGGAAAACAAGTCGATAACGATAATGCACACAACACTGGTAAGAAACGATGTTTGTCAATGCATTGCGTACATCAGTGGTATTCACTATTTTTTTCAGGAGAGCCGCACTGACAGGATGACATCAACAGGAGAGCCATTTTTACCGCAAAGTATCAAAAGCTATAAATCCAGTCATAAATAAGTATGCCTGCTTAATAATATGTCCTCCCTGAAGCAGTGTTTCCCACAGAATTTTGTGAAACTGTGGAGGGAACCCGGTCCTTAGCGGGGTCCGGGGGCATGCTCCCCCGGAAGAAAATTTGGTACCTTTTAACCTGGAATGCATCAATCTGGTGCACTTTGAGAGGAAAATTAAGACTTGTGTGACTGTGTGCTATTTTCTGGAATAATGTGGAGACACTGGGTCACATAACATGGAAGCTATTGAAGAATAAGTTAATAAGAATAAGTCCATCCACAGAGCACATTCTCTCTTGTTATGCAGGAAAACCGCCAATCTGGCAACCCCGCAGTCAGCGTAGAGCCGAGCAAGTTTAAAAATATTTTCTAGACAAGGCTATATTTCCACCTTTTAATGCCGCTGTTGATTTATTTTTTAAATAATTGTTTGTATTGTTTTTTTAAATATCTGTATTCACTGCATGATCATATCACTGTATATTTTTACCGCCATGCGAGCCGCAAATAGAGGCTTGGCGAGCCGCATGTGGCTTGCGAGCCGCGCAATGAGTAATGCTGGCGTATATCATTAAATAGAACCACAGTTACTGCATATCATATGTGTGTTAAGTTTTCTTTGCCGAAATTTATTTGAGAACTCAGTGTTTCTGAAGTTAGAAAACGCTATTCCATGTGTGAATAAGGCCATATTATTTGGCCATAAACTGAGCCATTTGAAGTTTGAAATTCATGCATCTGTCTCCTCGGAGACTGCAGACGCGCTGTCAAAATATCAACTCGTCAGGTTCAACTGCGCTCATGGCTCTTAAAGGGGATGGGAGCTGGCACTCTCATTGGTTTATTGCACGTTACGCCCAAACCACACCTACGGGTAATTAGGCTACTTCAGACCAACCCTTTTTAGATTTATGCGCCGGTAAAATAGCAACATCGCCATAGAACCGCCCACAAAGCTACTTGCGCTTGGCGCTTCTCACTTGCGTTTCAGACCGTTAAAATAGGGCCCGTTGTGTGGTCCAGTCCGTACTAGGATGGACACACTTTTAGTTTCTGGAGGCTTGAACTCAATATGGTGGAGTCACTAGGTACCTGCACGCCCCTGAATTATCTTTCTCAGAGCATTTTGATGAATGTCTCTTGACGCCCTAGACCCGAAGTCCAGATATTTTCAGTTGGCAGGGCCATACGACAATTTGGTGACTTTAAATTGTTGTTAAAAGAGCCAAACAACAGTTCACATAATTGTCATTCAACCATGACCGTGGTTAAATGAATGCCCTTTTCTGTCATTTAATTAACTGCTCTGATTGAAGATTATGTTATTATTTTTACCTGGAAATATCCCTAGCTTTGTGTCTTTGTCGAAACACAAATCTAGCTTTGTATCCCAGAGAGACATTTACCCAATGTATTGAGTAATCCAATCTATATTTCGCCTGAGATTTCTGACCTATGCCGTACCTTGTGTGATGAGAACCTCTCTGGACCATTAGCTGACTAGCTGCAGAGCTGCACCCCGGTCCTGCTTCTATCCCTCCACCGCCCCCTGGTCATCTCCTGATGTTGTCTCTGCCCCTGGAGGCCCATGAAAAAGGTAGAATAGAAATAGAATAGACACCGGGGGTGGGCATGGTGGCTCGAGGGGTCGCTCGGCTCCCTGGTCAGCCAACCAGGTTGGCGTTACACCTCTCCAGAGCCCCCTGTGTGACAAAACCTCCCCCCCCCCCTCTGCGGTTCTCCGGGCTACATGTCATTCACTCTCATCTCCAAACCAATCTCCTGTCTGCCTCCTCACTGTCCCGCTCGTAAAGGCAGCAATCCAAAACAGAGCGACACAGGGACATTTGGATGGAGATTGTTGTTGCCTTTCCTTCTGTGTTGTCCTGGCGCTGCAGGGCTCAGTGGTGTAGGTGGGGGTTGTGGGGGTTGGTGTGGGTGCAGGGGCGTAGGGAGGCAGTTGGGTCGGTTGGTGGTTGAGTGGATGTGACAATGGCTCTGTTTGGTATTCCAGAGGGAAAAGGGATCGCCGGCCGCGGCCAGACAAAAGCCCCGTGTCGCCTCGCTCCGCTGCCTACACCTAGCCCGCCGCTCCCGAGTCGCCCCGGGGTAGTTACACGTGGCGTTCACACACAGGGCGGACAGGGGCACGGGCCGCTGACATGAGCATTAGCGCTATGAATGTTAAATGTACACCAGGCGTGTTAGAGGCGTCTTCAAATGGTGTGGTTGCGTGGTCGCGTAGGGAAGGTAGAATCGTAGTAACAAACGTATAGACGCAAAAGGGATCGTTGATGGAGGAGGTTTGACAAGAAAGTGCCAGACTTTAGTTGTTACCGAAATGAACTGAATATTGCTAGGCTTTAAATGGATGTAAGTGCCGCATTTTAGTCCGTCAGTAATCTTGAATCAACAGATGTTCAAATGAATGCAACGGTAACACAAGTCAATACAAAGGCCTGAAAGGCTAAACGCAAACAACGTTTCCACTCCAGCAATTATTTCGATGAAAGGACGTTATTTTCATCTCTTGTAATGATCCGGGAGGAATTTGCTAATATTGATCTTTCCATAATAGTGTGCTCATTACATATTAGCAGCGGTCAAGCTGCTAATCAATAGTGCTGTGAAATTAGTGTAGCATAGACACGGTGCTGGAGATGGAACAGTGCTGCATACAGTTCAGAATAGCATGAGTCGATTGTGTAGAAACCGACTTTAAAGACCTTTGAAAATAAAACAAGCTGAACAGCGATGTAGGTATGGCTGGGGGGGATATTCCTAAAATATCTTATTCAATGAATAAGATAATGAGACTCACAAAGAAACTTCAAATCTTCCAATATTTTCTTATTTTCTTAGCAATAATACATCAGACGACTTCTACTGGAAGTCTGCAGCCTAACCTGCAGGCAGCCTCATTGCCCCAGCCCTGAACCCACCTCACTCCCTTTAGATTACAAACCAGCTGCAGTGACCCAACCAAAGTGTCCTCCTGAACCCCTTTGTGTTGTTCCCCCCCCACCAGATCGAGGACATGCAGTGGCCCCGAGGGGAGCTACAGATCCCCAGCTCGGTGTGCAGCCTGCCCTGCAAGGCGGGCGAGAGGAAGAAGGTGGTGAAGGGCATGCCCTGCTGCTGGCACTGCGAGCCCTGCGATGGCTACCAGTACCAACACGACGAGTTCACCTGCAAGCTGTGCTCCTACAACATGCGGCCCAACCCCAACCTCACCGCCTGCCAGCCCATCCCCATCGTCAAGCTGGAGTGGAGCTCGCCCTGGGCAGTGATCCCCGTGTTCCTGGCCGTGCTGGGCATCATGGCCACCATGTTCGTCGTGGCCACCTTCGTGCGCCACAACGACACGCCCATCGTGCGCGCGTCGGGGCGGGAGCTGAGCTACGTGCTGCTGACGGGGATCTTCCTCTGTTACATCATCACCTTCCTGATGATCGCCAAGCCGGACGTCGGCGTGTGCTCCATGCGGAGGATCTTCTTGGGGCTGGGCATGTGCATCAGCTACGCCGCGTTGCTCACCAAGACCAACCGCATCTACCGCATCTTCGAGCAGGGCAAGAAGTCGGTGACGGCGCCGCGGCTGATCAGCCCCACCTCCCAGCTGGCCATCACCTCCAGCCTGATCTCCGCCCAGCTGCTGGGGGTGTTCATCTGGTTCGGCGTGGACCCGCCCAACACCATCATAGACTACGACGAGCAGAAGACCATCAATCCAAGTCTGGCGAGGGGGGTGTTGAAGTGCGACATCACGGATCTGCAGATCATCTGCTCGCTGGGGTATAGTATCCTGCTGATGGTGACGTGTACGATCTACGCCATCAAGACCCGCGGCGTGCCGGAGAACTTTAACGAGGCCAAGCCCATCGGCTTCACCATGTACACCACCTGCATCGTCTGGCTGGCCTTCATCCCCATCTTCTTCGGCACAGCGCAGTCTGCGGAGAAGGTAAGCTAGACTCTGCATCGCTTAACCCCCCAAATCCCTGTTAAGCACTTATTGTGTGTCTGTACGTCCTGGCACTTAATATTCACACTTATTTTATGTCCTTGCACTTAAAAATGGTGCTTAGCGTTGTCGAACATCTTACCCTAGCTTTCTCTGTTGTATGCAAGGAATTGGTTAACCTAGCGATTGTTAGTGCTTGGCACTTGGTTCTATGAACATCCTCACTGTACCAAAAGCAATATGTTGTTGTTTCTCTCTCTTCTGACAAATGTACTTATGAAAGTCGCTTTGGATATAAGCGTCTGCTAAATGCCCTTAATGTAAATGTTAATGTTTCACTGGTTGGATCGATGACATGATGTAAAGATGGATGAATGGATGGATGGATGGATTGATGGTTGTGATGCAATGATGGATGGACTGATCAATGGAGAGATGGATGGAACGATGAAGGGATGGATGTAGGGATAGTTCATTCCTTGGAAGTAGGTTTACTTTCTTGACCCTTTTTTTCCATGCAAAGTTTTAAAATGTTGAATGTGAGTCTGTGGGGCCCTTTGAAATGGAATTCTTAACAGGCTATACATATATGCGAGCTTGTACGTATGTATAGATAGAAAAAAAGATGAGTGAGTGGCCAGTTAGGAGTGGATGAAGTGAGGAGGGAGGAGGGATGGTAGATTTATGGAAGGATTAACAGTTAGGGATGGAACTGATGAATAATGGATAACGCATGGTTTTGTATTTTAGGCTTTAAATCCATGTTGATTTATTTAAGGATTAGCTTGTAGCCCTGTCTGTTAAGCTACAGTTTGTCGAAGCAGTGCCGGTGAGAGGATCGATTCTTAAGCTTGTTCTAAAAGAACCCGTGGCTCTAGCTGCCTATTAGTGCACCCCACAAGCAAATGACTGACGTAATCTATCTTAAAAGCCTTAATTGTTCAGCGTGTGGTCATTTTCTGTGAGCGAAACCCCACCTGTCACACAGGAATTATGAATGAGTTGGTCTCCATGCCAACACCCGGTCTCTGAAGAGTGTGTGTCAAGTGGAACATTATTTCATTATTCATAATGAATAGCCCACTGTGTTGTTTGTCATTCTATTAACCTAGAGGAAATCCAGACAGGATTCTTTCTTATCGGCCATGACGAAAAGCTGTGCTGCCATGAATAAATGATTAGCTCTATGGCCTGAATCTCAATTAACTCACTTTACCCCCCCCCCCCCCCCCCCCCCCCCCTGAAAAATGAATGAATGAAAATGTGAAAAATACAGAGTAAAGCAAGGGTATCTTATTGTTATTTATTATGTGTTGTTATGCCGGATGATCATTTATAGAAAACATTTTATAAATGATTGTCTGAGTACATTGCTGAAGGCCTGATATTCTTTTCCCGAATTAAATGTCTCCTAATGCTAATCACATTTATTTAAGAAGAAATGGATAGCAGAAGAAAACCCCATGAGTGTGGATGTCTTTAAATAACGACATCCACACACTTTACATTGTGTCTCCTCAGAGGCTGACTGTCCAATAATATTAGCCCTTATTTTTGTATTTTTATTATCTAGCTTTTGATTTTATCCGAAGTGACTTCCTGTGAATTCAGATTCCTGACATTCTGGAGCAGGTTGGTGCTAGGTATCTTGCAACACAACGCCTTTAGGTAGGCTTGGGAAATTGGGAATTGAACCCAGAACCTTTGCGCTACACGTTATCCGATAGTCCCCATGCGTCGCTGGCCCACAGACAACGTTTGAAACCATAAGCTTGTCACTGCTCTTTGAAGACCGACTGCGAAGTTTGAGCCTAGTTGAAAGGCTTTCCTTGTAATTTCCTGACCTTTCTGCCTAATTAAAAGTTTTCAGAAATCTTTTCTTCACATCATTGAAGTCATGACCTTAAGTTTTCCGTAAAATGTCAAACGCAATCTGCCAAAACAATGTTTTTAACGATGTAAATTACTCTATAATGCAGTGTTAATAACATTAGTTCTGCCCTTGTCCATGTGGACTGTCATGTAGAATCAACTTTATTAACAGGCAAATGCTTAACATCTGTTTCGTCCGTGCCATTACTTGTGACATTTGCAGCATTGGACTTGATGTTTGACATTCAGTGGGCTGGTTATCTGGCCTTCTGGTGTCTGAGGAAGCACAGATTGTTATTCCGGACCCTGGGATGGCTAAGAACCTCATGGAAAAGCTCCCAGAGACAGGGAGGGAAGCAGTGATACTCACTAGCTCACTCGCTAACTCACTAGCTAGCGTTAATGAACGTAAATGTTAACCGTCATGTTCGTTAAAATGTATTTTCTCCCCTGAAGATGAATTCCGATATAGTTACTGTTGAGTTATACATTGTGCGATACCATGGTTTGTAATTCAATACTAATGTATTTTTCTCATATACTGAAATCACTGTTTACTGTCTACTCCTCACATTTTAGTGTAACTTATTCCTCGACAAGAATATTGATGCTGTCCCCTGCTCAGCCATGTGAATGTAGTGTCTGTCCACAATATGCAGATGTAGAGACAGGTGGGCGAGGGATACTGAGAGAGTGGTAAAACAAGAGAGAAAGAGAGAGGGGGCGGGGGGTGAGTGGTGGAGAAAGAGGTGCATGCAACTCTGTGTAAGTGCCCACCTGTGCATTTTTATAATGTTACGCATGAGTGTAACTACATCTGCTAATTCATGCACGTAGGCACATCATAATGGACAAAACAAAGGGGTAATTGGGCAGGACCATGTTCGGGTGTGTGTGTGTTTGTACGCGCAACGAGCACTGTCGATGACCAGCCGTGTGTGTTCACAGAGGTTTTTACGTGTGTATGTGTGCAAATGCGTGTGTGTTTTTTCGATTTGAACTGTGTCTATGTATGTGTGTGTCTGTATATGTGTGTGCGTAACTGTGTGCAAACTGTGTATTTGTGTGTGTGTGTGTGTGTGTGTGTGTGTGTGTGTGTATGAGAAGTGCCTGACGTCAGCAGCAATCGGGAGAAGTTGTGACATTCTGGTAGTCTGCAGCTTGTCATTACCTGCCTGGTGCATGCTGGGACTACAGATGAAGGCTGCCACCGCTCACCAAAGCACACACACACACACACACAAGCACACACACACACACACACACACACACACACACACACACACACAAACAAACGCTCACACACACACACACACAGAAAGACACACACAAAATCTTGCAAGCACAGAGAAATCAGACACAAAAACACACACACAAACACACCCACGTATGAGCACAGACATAAACCTTCCCTCACACAGACAGACACACATACACTCACGCAGAGAGAGAGGAGTATAGGGAAAGTGAGCGACACGGATGGTAGAGAGATGAAGGGACGCATAGGAGAGAGAGAGGAGAGAGAACCAGGGACAGAGACGCCAGGGAAGGAGAGAGAGAAGGTGGGGTTTATGGTGAGAACATGAAACGAGTATGATGGCTAGTGTGTATACACGTGCATGTATATACAGACATCTGCTTGTGCACAGACTCTCTCTCTCACACACACACACACAAACACACACACACACACACACACACACACACACACACACCTTCACACATACAATACATTCACATACAAGAGTTGATAATAGAGAGGGGTGGAGGAGTGCATGACCACAGATTAACTTGACCATTCTTCACACACACCCCCTACAAACACACACACACACACACACACACAGACACACACACACACACACACACACACACACACACACAGTCATTGATGTTGAGGACTCATAGGTTCCCCTTGAGGACGCCTTCATGTGCAGAGTCTTCCTGCAGTGAAAGAGCGGAGCAGGAGGTCAATGGAGAGCTCTGAATGAGCTCTCGGCTGAGTTCGGCCGAAGCCTCTTCACAGAGCTCCAGCCTCTATGAGGGAGACGTGATGAATACGGCGTGATGAACGCAGCATACACGGGCTCACAGTGGACTTCACGCCAGGCTGGCTCCAGGCCAGTCATTTAATGTGTTTCCTCGGTGGAAAACGCCTCAGCCATATGGAGGTCTGTGGGACTGCATTGGATCGGTCCTGATTCAGTTCAAGTCATAATTCAGTGCAACACATGACAGGCCTATGAAATCGCCGTAGAATTCCTCGTATTAAAGATTATTTCAAATGAAGGTAAAATGTATTTCACAATTCGGTTACATTTGCAATCCATACCCATCTCAAATCGATACAATGAACACTGTAGTTCACAATTCAACTCTCAATTCAATTGCTAATTAAATTCCAATTAAACGCACAAGGGATACCAAGAGAAGCCAATTGTAAAATGAAGACTGCTTCACATCTCTGGGTTATGTAGCTGTATTATTTGAGATATCACACACTCGTAAGTTAATTTCCCTCTCAATTGTTGTTTTAATTTTGGGTGTTTTAATGGTTGAATTGAACAACGACAAGCAGCCAATGAAACCAAGTTGCATGTGATGTTCGGTGTTCACAAAAACCCACCCTCATCGTATTCTTCTCATACCCAACTGAATGCAGCTTGAATGCTATCATGCTAAGAGCTTCATGATTACAGTGTTTTACCGGGCCTTCGTTAGTTCTGCTCACAGTACCGGGAAGCTAACATGCCGTTAATGTCCTTCGTGATCAGATTTTACTTTTGTTTTTTGGGGGTCATCCCTGTGTTCCCCAGGTCCTATGTTCCCCAGGTGCGAAGGGTTAGGGTCAGGTTTAGGGTTAGGGTTAGGATTAGGGTGAGGGTTAACCCTAAACCTAACCCTAACCATAACCAATCGGAGGAGAGACATTCTAACCGATCACAGGAGAATCAGAAGCAAAAAAGGCGGTACTTGCCCCTACCATCCTACGAAAAAAAGATTTGCTCTCCGGATCCTATGTTCCCCGGTCACATACAAAGCGGGGAACATAGGCCCCGGGGAACATAGGTGCGCTCCCTTTTTTTGCTAACAGGATGTTGCGCAACCTTCTCTGATTCCATGAATCGCATTCAGATCACGATAAAGGCACCGCCGCCATCGCGTGTTATAGTATATGTTTATCCATCACAGGCAATAATCTGTGTTCCATTCACATCTGAGGTCTGTGTCTTTATGTGACCGTGTGCCTCTGGACCCCTTCCTCGTGAACGGTGCGATATTTGCGATGTGTGTTGACTTTAAGTATTTCCTTAAGCCTCAAGCAAACTTTCAAGCAGTGACCAGCCTTGTATCCCAAACAAAAAATAGATAATAACCGTGTGTGATGTGAAACACACACACAAACACACAACACGCATACAAACACACAAAGCACACACTCACCCTCACACACACACACACACACACACACACACGCATACTCTTTCTCACGCACATACAAACACACAAAGCGCATACATATACACACTTCCTCATGCACAGCCCTATCGCGCCGTCTCCTCTGGGGCTCTGCAGCTTTGTAATGTCAGATAATGCCTGGGGATTAGCGCCCTGTGGGCCTCGGCCCCCTGTCCACTCCTCGCGGTGATAAGGGCTGTTTACTGTTCCCTGGACGGGGATTGGCTGTGTCCAAACACAGACCAGAGGTGTACGCTGTGTGCCTGCTGATACGGCTCGCGTGGTTGGCTTATCTGGAGCACAGAGGCAGCTCTCCTTCCCATTGGCTGAGCTGAGGGGCTCTCCGTGAAGTGTGCGCTGGGAGGGTGAGCGTGATGGAGTTTATAAAAGGCATTGCTGTGACACTCCATAAGGTTATGTAGCACCCTCGTACGGTTCAATCATATTATTGTATTGTTGTCTTATAGTAACAATACAAATACAAATCTTCTTGCCGTGTTTTAGTAGTGTTCTATTGTTTTGGAACATATATATAACACACAAACACACACACACACACACTCACTCACACACACACCCTCACACAAACTCAAACTTACACAAACCACTCCCAATCTCTCTCACACACACACACACACACACACACACACACACACACACACACACACCAAACAAACACTCACACACACACACACACACACACACACACTCATGAACACACACACACACACTCAAAAACTGACACACACACACACACACACACACACACTCGTATCCAAAGTTTGGCATGCAATCAATTCACGTTAGCAAGGCCATGACGGTGGAATAGCGGTTTCACACCGCTACGCTGCTACGCGCTTCGCTGCTGCATGCTACGTGCTAACAGCACGTCGATTCCCCATCAGCACAGGAACGCAGCCCCTGATGCAGCAGAAGGCAGTTTGATTGTAGGGTTGAAAGGTGGAACAATGTCCATTTTTGTTAAACACTCTCTTTTTTTTTTTTTTGTTAAACACACCCGCCCATCGTGGGGTTCACAGTGAGCATCGCCCAGGCCAACCCGCTAAACTTAGTTCCTGTGGAGCAGCCTTCCAACCGCGCGGCCATTAGCATTACAGCAGTACTTAAAGCTAAGCTGCGTGCTGTGTTATGTAATGCTACATGTACTGTATGTGAGATGAAGTATAACGTAAACAGGGTCATCGACCGACGAACCAAATGGTATGATGATCGCTTTTAGGCTGATTGCCAAAAGCCCACACACGCACACGCGCACGCATACACAGACACACAACACAAACGCACACCACACAAACACATGCTCACACATGCGGGCGCAGACAAACACAAACACACACACACCGCACACACACACATGCTCACACACACACACACACACACACACACGCACACACACACACACAGACACAAACACACACACACAGACACACACACACACACACACATCTGATTACATTGTAAAACATATTTTAAATCCTTTTGACTCCGACCCGGAATGTCCGGCTTCAAACCATAAATTAAACCGTATAAATGACAAAATAGAAGGTAGTCAACTTGAACCCTGAACCTCCCCACAGCTGACTTCCAGTCCCCATCTCGTCTCTGTCCTCGTCTACCCTGGTGTTCGTAGCGTGGTGGGGCCCGAGCCAGGCTGAATCCCGTCAATGTCTTTGTCGGTTGACATTGAAACCGGCTCCCCCTCTGTGCCCAGCATCAGAGGAGCTCTCGACTCCGGGGGGGCGGTGGTTGTTTACTGCCCGCGAGCGATAGACGTCAGACCTGATATAGACTGCCTCTTTACTCAGATCTTAAAGGAGGGGGCTCTATTGATGCCGCTTTAGCATTGTGCTTTTTGTTCTTTCCCTCCTTTCTCACTTTTTCTCTGACCTCTTCTGATGCAGTAATACATCCCTTCTTTACTTCTGTTGCTAGTTTGTCATCTGCGTTCCTTTATGTCGCTCCCGCTGTTCCTGTCTAGCTACCTCTCAGCTGTTCTCTCCTCTTCTCCTCTATTTTTGTGTTCTATCGCTTTATTTTTGTTGATCTTTATATCAAACTAAATCCTGTTTATGTTCCTCTGTCACTCACCTACTTCCGTCACTCTAACTCCGTTTATCTTCTTCTCATCATGTCCTTGCACTCAACCTTCTCTGCCTCTCTCCCTATCCATCTACTCATCCTCCTCTGTCTCCTCTTCATCATCCTCAGTCCCTTCTCCTCCTCTGTCTCTTCATCCTCCGCTATCATCTCTTCCTCTTCCTCTCTCTCTCCTCATCCTCTTCCTCTATCCTCTCTTCCTATGTCTCTTCTCATCCTCTTCCTCTATCCTCTCTTCCTATGTCTCTTCTCATCCTCTTCCTCTATCCTCTCTTCCTATGGCTCTTCTCATCCTCTTCCTCTATCCTCTCTTCCTATGTCTCTTCTCATCCTCTTCCTCTTTCATTTCTTCCTCTGTCTCTTCTCATCCTCTTCCTCTATCATTTCTTCCTGACTCTTCTCATCCTCTTCCTCTTTCATTTCTTCCTCTGTCTCTTCTCATTCTCTTCCTCTATCGTCTCTTCCTCTGTCTCTACTCCTCTTCCGTCTCCTCATCTCCCTCGATCCCTACTCCTGCTCTGTCTCCTCATCTTCCACTCTCATCTCTTCTTCTGTGTCACCTCCTGTCTTCTCTGTCACATCAGTAATGAAGCGAATCTTGTTCTCCAAACTCGGTGTCAGGTTAAAGTTCAGGGTCATTTCCGGTCTCTTTTATTTCCACACGGCTAGACGACGGATGGAATTAAACTCAGGAAAGAAGGTGTGAGCTTTGTCGGAGTTCACCATCGTGACAACATGACACTCACTTGAGGAATATTCCTCGACGTGAGCCCGATCCATGAGTGTCTTTCTCTCGCTAGTGACTGTACCTAATCCCCCCCCCCCCCCCCCCCCCCCCCCACCCGAACAAATTCCCCTGATCACTCTGTTCCACTGACCTAGGCTGGCAGGCCTTTTGGCCGATCAGTTTTCAGTCCAATGCCCTTTTTACCTCTTTGCATATACGTAACGTGTCGGTTGGAATCAGTTAAATGCTTAAAAACTATCCCTGTGTTTACATGGTTTTGTGTTATGCCGGGACAACACACAAGAGTTTGGCCTGTCTCTTCTGGAACATGATAACCTGTACATGCCCACTGATCTGGCAGAAGACCCTCACTTCATCATGCATTCTCTGCATGGGAGACCGGCCCCCTGGCAGTGGACTGACAGCAGAGGAGGTGGCCGTCTCTGAGGACCAGAACAGGGGAACGGTTATAATTAGCTGACTGTCTGCGGAACATGGCCTTAGCTTGCTGCGTTAGCTTGCTGCTTGCTGCTAAACAGGATCTACTGAACTGGTGGCAGGTGTGACGTCACACTGCATGGATAAACAGGGCTTTGGTTTTTAACGCTGTGTTGGGTCAATATGTCCTTGAACAGTTGAAAAGAACACAATGATTATTTTTATTGCGTCGTCCGTTCTCTAACATTGAACGGCACGATCAATGTACATGAGGTGTCTTTGCACTGTGTTATCGGCAAGAGACGAGAGTACACTCAGCAACAACGATCACATCATAAACCATACTTAGTGCGACGTTTGCATGCAAAGAGTCGAGACGATTGCTGAACTGAAGTGCCTGCGTTAACAAATCTCTCACATATTAATGTTACTAGTGGGACATGCGGCAACCCTTGGGCCTCTCGCTCAGGGATGACAGCATCAGCGTTAACCATGTGGAACCAGCAACCTTCTGGCGGGGATTGAAGCACCCGAGCCGGTACCATTTACTTTCCCGTTTATATCGCCAGCCTTTATTTAGTTAGTTCAGTAATGCCGTCGCATTTTAGACTCCAGAGTCTTACCAGAAGTGGGTTTAACAGAGATTATCATTTATAATTACTTTATACCATCATTAGATTATATCTTGGTCTTGCTTAAACTGTTGAACCAAATTAATTATCCACAACAGCCGGCGGGAAGGATTTCATGTCTAGCATAGATACGAGGTCATCCCATTAAAAATCCCCCCCCCCCCCCCCACCTTATGCTAAACGCGTCCTTATATACTGTCCATATAGATCAGTTATACCTAAGTAAATCAAGAACGAGCAGAGGATCGAAGCCAGCACCTGTTCTGATCGGCTGTCAATCTCTCTTAATGAAAAGATTATCATGCTGGCACAGAAGCACAGACCAACACAATACAAATAATAGGATTCAGTTGTCTCGCAAATTGGGTTTGTGTCTCGCGGCCTCGGCCAGACTCCAACGGCGAGCGAAACAAGCTCACATTCAGAAACCTTGCAGATCTGTGAAGAACAACTGCTTCATAGCGATATGTATGAATCCATTTACATTACTGACAGTATGCAAAGTGTTTGTGCTCTTTCGCTCTGTTTTATTTCAATTTCCCTTCATCCTTCTGATAACTTTTACTTTTGCTTGTGCATTTCTAGATTTCACTTCCACCCTCTCTCTCTCTCTCTCTCTCTCTCTCTCTCTCTCCTCTCTGTTGTTCTAGTTCCCAGCAGTGTGTAGTAGTCATCATAACTTGTGTCTCATCAAAGCATTAGTTTGTCTAGACTCAAGAGGCATTTCACCAAGTAGGATAATCTGTTCCCTGTGATGAATTTAAACAGAGTAAGTAATTATGATCCAACTGTAATTCAAAATGTTTCTGGTAGCGACGGTCCACGATAGGACTAGGGTAGTCTTACAGTCAGATGTATAGATGATCTCCTACCCTGGGAGTCAAACTCATCAATTACGTTAACTTTTCTCTGAAGAAATCCATCATTCTCTGGGTCTCCTCTTCATAATACGCCGTGGGGACACCGTTTCATGCATAAAAACAGATATTTAAAGGTCCCATATTATACCACCAGGGGTGAGTGAGATTAGCCGTTACAAGCCGTTAAATATGCCTCTTCTGACATCACAAGTGGGCGTGTCCACCTAGTTGTATGAAAGATAGATGAGCAACGTTTGCTACTGTCCACTGGCTAGGCTTGTAGACTGAACTATCCAGTACACATCTAGGTGGACATGCCCACTTGTGATGTCACTAAAACACAGGAAGAGGCAGATTTTCAAAACGGCTGGTAATGGCTAATCACACTCACACCTGGTGGAATAATATTAGACCTTTAAATGAATCAATGGCCTCCCAATGAATCGGTCGCGAGGCTACGATAAAGTAAACTTTATCTAATCGAACCCCAAGACGCTCTGAGGAAAAACGCTGTCCCGGAGCCGTTATCCCAGTTCAAATGTTCAGGTTCGGAGCGGGCGAGGTAGAGCTGTAATCATGCCGTCTCCTCTCCACTCGGGCCGTGCACAGAGAACGCTTCATGATGGAAGGGCTGTGATTGCCCACTTTCAACCCTTCTTTTTAGCTTCTTTTTTTTTTTGATTGCTTAGATCATTGCCGTGCTCTTGCATCCCCTCTCGTTGCGGTGGCTGCCGGTGACGGTCCCACAGTCCCACAGTCCCACAGTCGCACGATCACACGTTCCCCCAGTTGCCGAACCCATTCGGATGTCGTAAGGTAATCTCGCCCGCGGGGCCGCGGGTTCGCAAGCCGACGATGAGTGTCAATCACCGCTGCACTGCCGAGCTCATCTCAATCCACTTGTCCGTTCTCGCTGTCTCTGTCTCTGTCTCTCTCACTCTCTCGCTCTCTCTCTCCCTCTCTCACTCTCGGTCTCTCGCTGTCTCTCTCTCGTTCTCTCTCGCTGTCTCAAGCTCTCTCTCACTCTCTCGCTCTCTCTCTCCCTCTCTCGCTCTCTCGCTGTCTCTCTCTCTCTCTCTCTCTCGGTCTCTCGCTGTCTCTCTCTCGTTCTCTCTCGCTGTCTCAAACTCTCTCTCCCTCTCTCGCTGTCGCGCTCACTCTCTCTTGCTCTCTCTCTCGCTCACTCTCTCTCTCTCGCTCACACTCTCTCTCTCCTAAATTTCCCCTCTCCTCCCATTTCCTGTCGTCTGCTCTTCCAGCACTCAGTATTACCGGCTAGTGTTTCTATCTTACCAATCTTTTCACAGTTCAGGTTTTTTCATGGAAAAAGAGTTTGATGTTAACTTTTGTGACTCGCTCCTATGTTATTATCTTTTTATTTTACAATGTCCCCCGAAAACACTGTTCCCTGTTTTTTTAATTCTACGGAATCGTCCATTCTTCTGTGGAATTCCGCTCCACTCAACTCTATCCTCACCGATTCCTACCAATTGATCCTCTGTATACTCCTCTTCTATTCTCCTTACTCCTCATCCCTGCTTTTAAAACCTGCTTATTGCGGCCCACTCACAAACATAGAAAGCATGAGAGTTTGACGGCTATTTTTACAGGCGAATTGTCTGAAAAATCGACTATACAAAAAAACAGGGGTAAACATTTACTCTTCCTGGACTGAAAAGAAATGAATCGCTGTTTGCCAAGTGTTTTGTAAATAGTGCTGCGAAGAATGTGAAATTGATATGTAGAATGTGAGACAGGGACTCTGAGGCGGATTAACTGTGATATAGAGAGGGGATTTTATACAGGTATACATGCAAAAAAACGATATATATGTTAAAGCCTTGGAAACATGTTTAATCCTTTAGAAATGTATGAACCTTCATACCTGTAAAAGCCTTTTAAATATAAGAACGCTTTTCACACATGTGAAAACCTTAAATCATAACGCTTCCCCATTCAACACTAAAAATACGCATAACACCAACAGCCCATGATTCCAAGTCACTCTCTCCGGCTCCTCCCTTAGCCTGCTTCGGCGTTGGTCTCCAGCTCAATCTGCTCCACATCACACCTGGCGTTCCCACCGCAGCGGCCTTGGTCCCGGTCCAGGCCAGATTGATTCAGTAGCGGCGCATGGCGCTGTTCCGGTGTCCTGATTTACGCTTCATCATCGAGGGATCCAGTGGCTTCACCGGAGCAGCCCTGCATGCATAAAGACTCTCGGCCCGAAGGAGAAGGAAGAGGGAGGGAACAGGGATGAGGAGGCTGAACAGGCGCCCCCCATTCTCTGGTGAGGTCTGCTCTCTCGTTTACAGGGAGAACAGATTCATTGGAAGCGACAGCGAGTCTATAAAATAGGCTTTTATCCGTGTAGTTTATTTGTTCATTTGTCTGGGACAATGTACGACAAGGCGTTCGTCTCGAAGCGAAGGGAATCTTTGTACCGGATTAAAGCGTCTTGCTTACCCATCCAAATAAATGTTTAATTGAATGAAATGATTTAGAGTTAGATGTTACTAATGAGCAGGTTGGGTTTAGGGCATTTTTCTCAAGGATACCAATAGACAGACTTGATTGAGGGGATCAAACCCAGAACCTTTCAGCTTGGAGTCAAATCTCCTAATCACTAGATTAGCATGATTGCGATAGAGAGGTGTATGTGGAAAATGAGCGCCGGCAGTAATGTCATTGGCTGAACAATCAAGTCTGTACATTCAGGCACACACACACACACACACACACACACACACACACACACACAGGTAAGCATAAGGCCACACCCCTGGTCAACCTAGACCGAACATATTGAACCTGCTTAGCCGCTTCTCTGGAGAAACTACCAACAAGGATAGACGTCGTGTGTGAGGGAGGGCGGGAGAGAGAGAGAGAGAGAGAGAGAGAGAGAGAGAGAGAGAGAGTGACAGAGAGGTAGAGAGAGAGGTAGAGATAGGGAGGTCAGAGAGAGAGAGAGAAGGGGCCGTGACAGAGAGAGAGGAATGGACAGACGGAGAGGCGTATTGAAGAACGATGAAGACAGGAAGCGGCGGCGCCGGCGGCGGCCTGAAGCGCTGGCTGGCTCCGGGTCACCGCCGGCTCGCCCCCCCGTGGATCATCGTTAGACGCCCGGTGCATCAATCAATCAATCATCAAGCAGCTGCCGGGCTGGCCCCGCCCCCGCCCGGCCGTATGGGGCCGTCCTTGCCCTGTCAGCGGCCCCATGGGGCCCCTCTCGGGCCCCTGTGGCACACCTGGGTCCCCCGGGGACATTTATATTTACATGTAGTCATGGAGCAGATGCCTTTCATCCGAAGTGACCTCAATCACCAAAGCACACGATACAGGGAGACAGCCAACACACACACATTGCATCACGACGCACCAAGTGACGCACGATCGAACAATACAACTCTGCAAGGAAAGCAGGATGTCTGTGTTATTTTCTCGTGTGTTCATTTGAGCACAGGCGGCGTAGTTTAATTGCGCGGTGGATTTATTACTTTTCTTCCGTTCCACAACAGGGCGTCAGTCATGTTCGCTGTGCTGGGTTCGTCCGTCACGTGCGCGCGCCTTAAGGACGCTCAGACGATCGTGAGAGAGTCAGCAAGACGCTGTCGTCCCCAGGGGGACGGGGGGGGCCTCTTCAGCGCGTCATGACTGAGCGGAGCGGGCATCCTTGTCCTCTTCCAATTATCGTTGGAAGGGCCATCGCTCATAGGTTCTTACCGCTAATGAGTGTCTCCCAGCGACGGGTCGTGGAGGTGACGTGGGGACAGCCGTGAGAGCGTGCTGAGGACCCCGGAGGGAGGGTGGCATCGTTCGCTCACGTAATGCACAAACAAAGGGCTCTCCTCGTGAACCGATTGGTGTTTATCATCAGCGAGGGAGCATTCGTCTGAGGGTGGGGTTCAGTGCTTAGAGGCGACAATAGGGGGCAGGACAGTAGGGCGGTCAGGATGTCCGACACCCTGAGCCTGAAAGGTCGTGGGTCGGAACCCTTATGTCCGCAGTCTACCTGTAGGCAGGCCCGCCGCTCCCTATACGCAGAGTACGTAGGGCACCAAGTACCTGGGGTTGGCACCAGAAATTAAGGTTTGTAAAAAGAAATTATAAAAAAAAAATGTATTACAGTATTGAGTTACAAAGTTATATAAATTTCCCACCGTTGTTTTTTCTTAATTGTATAACCTATCACTCGATTTCGGCAAATAACATGTTTATACCTAGTACATTAAAAGAGGCCCCCCCCGCGAACTCTTACGTAGGCCACCGAAACGGCCAGCATCGGCCCTGCCTGTAGGCATCCTTGAGCAAGACGCCCTGTCCCCTTGCTACTCCATGTTTGTCAGTTCACTGTGATGGTCAGACGCTGTAGACACATGGAGTCAGGACGGTGTTAGAGGCAGCCTTCTGGACGGCACGGGACGGAATGGAATGGCTGGACGGTAACGCCGTAACTGTTTCCGGTACAAAAGGTTTTAGACAGGCCTCACCTCATTATGTCCTGCTCTCGTCCACCGAAAACGATGTCCATTCGATAGAGTCACATTTAGGGCGTTTAACAGACTCTTCTGTCCAAAGCGGCAGTTCATACACACATTCACACGCCGACGGCGGAGTCGACGCAAGGTGACAGCCAGCTTGTCGGGAGCAGTCAGGGTGAGGCGTCTCGCTCAGGGACACCTCGACACCCTGCTAGGAGGAGCTCGGGTTTGAAATCAGCAAGCGTCCGGTTACTAGTCAACCTGCTCTACCTCCTGAGCTAACCCCCCCAGTGATCCTCCTAATGACTTAAAAGAAGAGAGGAGGAGATGAAATGTGCGAGGTAGTTTTGCCGCCATTTGAGGTACGATTCTCAAAATCCCCTGCCTCATCTTTATTAACAGAAGTGTTTTTTAGGTGGAAAATGACCTCATAAACCAGAGCTCGGCGTGCGCTTAGGGTTCCACTGTGAAGGGCCACTTTGTCACCAGCTGTGGTGTTGATTCGCCATTATGAGCCATTTCAAAGTCCTCCCTCTAGTGACATCACACCTGGTGGTAAAATAGGAGCCCTTTAATCTGCCAGGCACATCTCGTCCCCCTGTGGTTGGAACAAATATCAAATTAAAACCTCTACACAAAGGAAGCTAGCCATCATTCTCTCAGACTCAACTAGGAGTTCAGTACTCGGAGTTCAGAACAAGAACTGTATAGGATGCAGTGACTATTTCTGTGTATTATCATCTGAGAAGACGCACTATACCTTATTAAATTTGTTCGGGGAACAACTATTAGGTTATCATGAGCAGTTATCATATATATATGGGTTTCACAGTGGAAAATATATTCCAATACAAGTGCATATGTATACACACACACACACACACACACACACACACACCTTAGCACTATCTTCCCCAGCTATGCTGTGTGAAATATAGCTGTTTCCATTTAGGTCAATAAACCCTCGTCCCCTTCACTGAGATTAAAACTCAATCTTGTCCATTACCACCGTATCGCGGCGGACGCGGAAGGTCGGGCCTGCTTGGGCTAGCGCGGGAGCATGTAGCATCACAACAGGAAGTGATTGATTACTTCCTGTCACCTTCTCCGCTAGCATGCATCAATCAATCACCTCAAAGTGCTATCGCCCGATCTGGACTTTAAAGTGCAGCGCACACCGTGTTGTGACACAGAGACCAGAGGAAGGGACTGCGACGTTAGCCCAACAGCGTCCCATGCCTTTAGCTCAGGTTTATGTACCATTAACATGCTACGTCCAGGCACTCAAAACAATAGCACTTAGCATCGTGAAGTGTCTCATCCTAGATATCTCTGTCTCTGTCTCTGTATACGGGGAACGGGTTAACTTTACAACTGTTTTTGAAGCAGTACGTTGATAGATGTAGCCAAGATTAAACTCAGCGTTAAATCCAGCAGAAGCAATGTTTCCACCTGTGTTTTACATGCAGTTTGCAGTCAAATCTTCTTGGATGTTCAGTAAGGATGTTTATAGAAACAAGTGCCAATCCTTAGCTAAACAAGAATATATCGCTGTCGGTACGGCGAGGATGTTCATACTTGTTTCTATGAACATCCTTACCGTACCGACAGCGATATTTTCTTGTTTCTCTTTCTTCTGACACTGTTCTTATTTGAAGCCGCTTTTGATGAAAGCGTCTCTTAAATGTAAAATGTAAATCTATCAAGATTATTCCACAGTCTACCTGTAGGAATCGGTGAGCATGATGCCAGCCCCTACGTGATGCATCTGTATTTCAGCATCCACCACATTGAATAAAGTAATCTGACAAGCTGCCTCACTAGTACATGGCTGTAGCCGCTCCACATTCCGATGTCAATCTCAGCCTAATAATTAAAGAGTGACGTAAATAATGAAAGAACGCACACTCATTAGCCTAATGGCATCGCATGCCTTTTAAGCTAAGCCGTGTGCTTCATTATGCATGTTACATGTACATGAGACGCAGTGAGTTTAGGGGAAGTGAGTGAAGTTGAGTGGTGGCTTAGCATGAACAGCGTCGTGGTGCATCGGCTAACATGAGAGCACACGCTCTCATTCTGTCACACCGATGATGCATCGTAGAGCTGCATGCACTGTGCCCCCATCAGCATGTGGCGTACCGGTGGCGTTTCGCCTGAGTGCACGAAACGCCCAGACGCACACGGTTGATTTAGAAGGCGCATTTATGCTTAATGACTTACAGTGATTTACTTTGTTGTACATATCGTTAATGAGCAGGTGGGATCAGGGCATCTTTGCTCAAGGATGCCTGTACAGGCAGACCGGGGTCATTGGGAATCAAACAAAGAACCTTTGGGCCTGGATTGAGCCAAACCACCTGACTTAACAACAATATCCTGAATTGTCTTTGAATCGCTTAGACACTGTAATACTTAATTAAATAAATAAGTATTACAAAGTGAGGAATAAGAAATAATTAGACTTTGAGAATCACTTCCCTGGCAAAGCCATGAGCAAATACCAAAACATGTTCCTCTCCGAGAGGGAAGCTGTACACAGGATGATTCTACCTCTGTGTCGCCGAACAATTTCTAATTAAAACATCAATCATCCGAACAGCAGTGAAAGGAAGGACGAAAAAACCGGGCGAACAGAGAGGAGAGCCTGCTGCTGTTGTGTCTGAGCTCTAAGTGAGTCCCCGCAGTCTCCCCGATGTCTTAAGCCTTAACACTCTGTGGCTACGGCCGGATGGACGGACACTGGCAGGATATGGGTCTCGCTTTGACAGCTCGCAGTCATTGATTTTGTTGGGGGGGTCTTTTGTTGAAGGGGGCTGTCAATACTGCCTGTCTGTAAAGTAAATGGACCTTTTCATTTGTGCGTGAGTGTGTGTGTGTGTGGGTGTGTGTGTGTGTGAGAGAGAGATTGCAAGTGTTTGTGTGTGTTTGTGTGTGTGCGTGTGCGAGTGTGTGTTTGTGTGTGTGTGTGTGTGTGTGTGTGTGTGTGTGCGTGTTTGTGTGTGTACGATTGTTTGTGTGAGAGAAACACTGGGTGTGTGTGTTTGAGTGTGTTTGTGTGTATAGGTATGTGTGTGTGTCGGGGGAGTGAGAGAGAGACAATGTGTGTGTGTGTGTGTGTATGTGTGTGTGTGTGTGTGTGTGTGTGTGTGTGGTTGTGTCTGTGGCCTTCAAATTGCAAAAACTTCCTACAATTCAAAGCCAAGGTCTTTCTACATCTCTGCTATTCTCTTTTGTGCAAACATTTCTGTCTTTTATGTATGAATACACAGGGGACCCACACCCACCACTGACACGCACACACACCCCCACACACACACACACACACACACACACACACACACACACACCCCCACACACACACCCCCACAGACACACACACACACACACACACACAACTGACACGCACACACACCCCCACACACACACACACCCACAGACACACACACACACACACACACCCCCCCACACACACACCCCCACAGACACACACACACACACCCACACGCACATACACACACACACACACACATACGCACAACAACAACGCAAGCACACACACACACACACAAACACACACACACACACACACACACACACACACACACACACACACACACACACACACACATACGCACAACAACAACGCACGCACACACACAAAGACCCACACAAACACACACACACTTACGCACGCACACGCACACAGACGCACACACACACACGCACGCACACACACAAAGACACACACACACACACACATTTACGCACAACAACGCACGCACACCCAAAGACACACACAACCCCCCCTCCGAACATGTGCCCGTGTGATTCTCCTTGTTGCTCATCACATCCTCTGTCTCTCCCGACATGCCTCAACATGTTTCAGTGGCCTGGTCCGCTCTCAGCCTCCTCGGGTAACAGGCGTTGAACCGACACCCTGCTGTCTCCCACGTCCGCCCTCTGCTGAAATCATCCCTCTCCCTCCCCTCCTCCCCAACTCCTCAAACCCTCCTCTACCCTCCATCTCTTCTCCTCCCTCTTTATGAAGCTCCCTCTCCTGCCCCCCTCCCTCCCTCTGCCTCTCATTCTGCATTCCCTCCTGCTTTCACTCATCTTTTTCTTGCCTTAACCCCTCTTTCTTTCATCCCTCCTTCCTTTCCTCTTCTTCCTCCCCCCTTTCCTCGGCTCTTCTTGTCCATTTCATTTAATCTCAGTTCCTTCTTTGAACCGTACATTCATTTTCATCTAATCTTGTCATCCTCCTCCTCCCCCTTCTCCACCTCCTTCCCTGTCCTCTGCTTCCTCCCTCTCTTCCACCTCCTCCTCCTCCAACTCCTCCCTCTCTTCCACCTCCTCCTCCCCCTCCTCCTCCTCCCCCTACACGCCCTCCCACCTCCTCATGCAAAATGTCTAACAAGCATATCGGATTTGAATATGATTACCATATAGGTGGAATATCTTTTACATATTTGTGCATTATTATTAACATAGATGTTGACTATTATTACCATATATGTTTGAGTGTGTCAGCATGGCCTACACAATTCAAACTGCTGTACAAAATGTGTTTTATAATGAACAAACTCAATTGAGTTGAAGTGACCAACATGCGACCTCATCCAACAAGATCTGAAGGCTTGTTGACGGACTGCTCTGTTGATGAGACTGGCTTGTACTTGCTTGTTGCTTGTCGCGTTCAAACTGAAGACTGAAACGCTCCGTTGAACGTAAACTTCCTCCCCTCGGATTCTATTTATCTGCACATCTATACGCGTTTGACAGAATACCTGGGTACCTGCCTGCTTCTGATGCTGCTTACCTCGGGCGCTGCACAGACGAGACGCACCAAACGTGTTCGAATCAAAGACGAGGAGGCGCGTCTTCCTCGGGCGCGACCCAGAGAATCTCGTAAGCTTTGTGTTAGCATAGCAGCTGCTACTTCTGGTTTTCCCTCCGCACACGTTCGTCTCCACCGCGCTCTGAGGTGTCCAGCTGGGCCAGCGAGCCTCCTGCCCCCCCGAGGGGGGTCGGTATTATCCCCGTTACCGAGTTGCTGCTGCTGGGTCCTGCTGGGCTCCCCATGGGGTCACCACTGTGTGGGAACGTGTGTGTGCGCACGTGTGGTGTGTTTGTGTGTGTGTGTGTGTGTGCGTGTTTCTGTGTGTGTGTGTGTGTGCGTGTTTCTGTGTGTGTGTGTGTGTGTGTGTGTGTGTGTGTGTGCCTGTGTATGTGTGTGCGTGCGTGCGTGCGTGCGTGTATGCGTGTGTGTGCGTGTGTCCGTGCTTGTGTGTGTGTGTGTGTTTGTACGTGCGTGTCTGTGGAAGGAGCGATTACTTTCTATGAGTAATGTTAAACATAATCCGATATACTTTAATAGAATAAAAATTGACTACAGAGAATATAATAGAAAAGAGAGAATAGGATAGACTAAAAAATAATAATATAGGGATGAATAGAGTGAATAAAATTCAGAGAGAGAGTAGATTGAATGTGAGCCCAATGGGAAACAAAGAGGAATCAAGACACTGAAATAGAATAGAACATTTAGAATAGATTAGAGGTAGTTAAATATAATAGAGCACAGTAGGGGGAGATAAGAGGAAATATAATAGAATGTAAAGATGTGAGTATGAGTGTGCGGGTGAGCTGCCATTGTTTTACATGAGAAGTTGTCAAAACAACCAGTAAGGC
>NC_136945.1:21462145-21499645 GCF_949987615.1 Pollachius pollachius | reverse complement strand
CACCCAATCATTTGAGATGATCATGATGTCTCAAAATGTATTTTTTTTGTTACAATGTACCATGAAATTGAAGAAGCCTGAAAACACTGTTAAAAGAGAAAAGAGAGTGGAGTAATTAGGGTGTTTGATTCCCAGACAAAAGGTACTGGGTTCGATCCCCACAGTTTGTAGTTGGGCAACTCCTTAATGACTGAATCGTCGTAATTCAAGGAGCTTTGGATAAAATGGTCTGCTAAATGAGAAGGTAACAAAAGTATGCTAATGCTTAAATGTACTACTTGCAAAAACCACACACACACACACACACACGCACACACACACACACCCCCACACACACACACTCATGCATATAAAACAATAAACACAAACACACACAAAACCACTAACACACACGTACACACACAAACACATCCGAGGGTGAGTCCTGTGAATGACCATCCCCTCCTGCTGAAGCTCACCCTATCTCCTCCCTCTCCTCCCCCCCCCCGCTCCCCAGCTGTACATCCAGACCACCACACTGACCATCTCCATGAGCCTGAGTGCCTCGGTGGCGCTCGGCATGCTCTACATGCCCAAGGTGTACGTGATCCTGCTGCACCCGGAGCTCAACGTGCAGAAGAGGAAGCGCTCCTTCAAGGCCGTGGCCACCGCCGCCACCATGTCCTCCCGGCTCTCCCACAAGGCCAGCGACCGGCCCAACGGCGAGGCCAAGACGGAGCTGTGTGACAACGCCGACCCCAACAGTTGAGTGGCTCAGCGAGACGGCCGCCGCACTGCAATATTATTGACTACATTATAGAGATATTAATAATATTTTTTTGCACGTGTCTGAACAAAGATTGACTACGCCAAGGCACTGGCTGACTTTGTGTCTTTTTTTTTTTGTTCTATTAAAGTATCCCAGATTATATCAACAGGTGCGAGTGTGATAGGGATAACAAGCCGTTTTTAAAAATCTGCCTCTAGTGACGTCAGAAGTGGGCGTGTCCACCTAGTTGTGTGCTGGATAGATCAGTCTACCAGCCTACCAATTGGACTGCGTCTATCTGTCGTACATTTAGGTGGACACGCCCACTCGTGATGTCAGAAGAAGCAGAACTTCAAAACAGCTTGTAACAGCTTCTCACTCGCACACCTGTTGGAATAACATGGGACCTCTAATAAGAAAGGAAATGTATAGATTGGATGAAAACAAGAACGAAAGAAAGGAGAGTGTCTTGATTTGTCTTGCTGGGTTAGGTTTTTGTTGGGTTCCGTTCAAGGAAGGCGATGATACTTTGTTAAAGGAGAACCGCCGCCACGCCGGCTGCTCAGTAAAACAGTCGGGTACCGCTGGTTAGTGCTTCTAGCTCCTCGGCCCGCAAGGCCGACGTCGTTTCTTGAAGTGTTTGGCATTTGGAACGAGACTGTTCCCCTTTAACTGGAAACGTTGCTGAGCTATGCAATAGTTTCAAAAGTATTTCAGTTATTTGGACTTCCTTGATTCATTGAATTCAAATGTGAATGGCTGCTGAAATACTGCTACGTGGGAGAATGCTAACTTTTGCACCAACTGCCGCTGGTTTCCTAGAGTCAATCACAGGAACTGAGAGGAGGGATTGCATAATAACAATGATGAAATCTTATATTAAACACTAAAAGTGATGTATTGTGACCACTTTAAAACAAACCCCTGCATGTTTGCATGTGCGTAGCTAACACATGTTGCTAAACAAAGGGTTTGTGTTTTCTGACTGGGTTCTGTTTAAGAGTACACTCTTAAACCTGCCATGAATTGCATGGACTGCAGTTGGAGCGATTGCAATTGAGTTGTACTTTGGGCAAAGTACACAGTAAAGTCGTACGTATTACACTCCCATATTCCAAAATCGATGTGATATGTTTTTGTATGTTTGAATGTATACATGTACAACACTAGAATAGCATTATATTCACATTCTACTACTATCGTACATTGAACACATCAATGTGAAACTAAATAAACATGAATTAAATAACATAAATCACATTTTCAGAACTTGACACCTTTTATATTACACACCAAAATGGCTCATAAAATGGCAAAATGTAGTCAACGTTGTAAACATCAGCTTGACTTATACACCATATGTGTGAAATGCTAGCTAGTGGAATAGCGTGGGGTGATATTCAACGATATATCACTGTTGTCATAAAGCCCAGTCCCACTCAGAGAGCAGTGTTTCCATAACGTACATTAGCTGTGGTTTATTTATCACCACATCCATAAAGTCCCAGCAGAAAGCTGCCCATGTGTTTGCCTCCAGCTGTTTTTGCCGCAGTATTTTTTAGTTTCTTCTGCACGGCATATATACAGCCGCCTGGGCCACTGTAAATACATCTTACTGTTAGGGTAACTGACTGTATGTATCACTTTGTTTCCTTTATTCATCAAAAGGGCATGTCGAAACGTCTTTATTTATGGGAAAGCTGCTCTGAAAGTTTCAAGGATTTGTCCACTGTTTCCCAAACAAACTTTATTTGACAACGTGAGGGCCACAAATCAGTTTCTGGCACGTCTAATTGGATTTGATCGAATGGAAATGGTACACACCACACTCACACACAAGACACCACAGCAAGAGAATGTTTAAATCTGTTCCATCTATAGATAATAATGCTCATGCCTATAGAACAAACGGAGGGGCAATGTATGTGTGTGTTGGGGGGCGGGGGTATCTTGTTGGTCCTGTGAGGGGAATCTCAACTAAGCTCATGTGTTCTTCCCCCTGACAGGCTAATTTCATAATGTATCAGAGGTAAGAGGACCTTCACCTTCTACTACTGCTTTTCTCCCCTGACTCCTTGATCCATTTCCTCTTCCTGTTCAATAAGAGAGAGAGAGAGAGAGAGAGAGAGAGAGAGAGAGAGAGAGAGAGAGAGAGAGAGAGAATGCAGTGCATGGAGTGAGAAAGAATGGTTAAGAAAAATAGAGAGATTTCAACAGGTGGAGGTATGGAGTGGATAGAAAGGTAGAGAAAGAGAAGGACAAATAATACATGGTGAATACAGAAAGGCAGGAGCTGGAGAGGGAGGAGGAAGGAGGCACAGAGAGAGAGAGAGAGAGAGAGAGAGAGAGAGAGAGCACACAGGTGGAATGCTCAAAGACCTGTGGATCTCCTCCCCGTCACCTTCTCGATTGACTCGTAACTTTAAGATGAGCGTGGAGAGACAGAGAGGGGACAGCAGAACATGGCAATCAGTTTGAGTGGCAGATATACTGCATCCCTGTGGTGGCCCACACAGGCTGTTACCAGAGCCCACTGTTACTATATGTCTGACCCCCCCCCCCCCCCTGCCCACCATCAGCTCCAGTACCACGGCTACCCCTGGAGCTCAGATCATATACAGCTGCTGGGCTGACTGCAGACTGGGGAACTAGAGAGAGAGAGAGAGGGAGAGGGAGAGAACCCCAACACAGTTGAGGGAGATAGATATAGATAGATAGAGGGAGAAAGGGGGAGCGAGAGAAAGAGGGGGAATGCAACCAAGAGAGAATTAGAGAGAGAAAAGGGTTGGGCAGAGAGAGGGAGAGATAGACAGTAGTATGGTGGGGTTGAGAGAGAGAGAGTTAGGGACTCAGAAGAATAGAATTTGGAAGGTGAGAGGAAGGTAAAGAGGCCGCATGCCTTAAGGGGTGAGTGTTGGAGAGAAAGTGAGCGATAGAGCGTGGAGAAGAGACTGCAGAAAGGGATGAACATTAGGGGGAGAAAGAGAGGCATAATGGAGACGGATTGACGAGAGACGACTCGGGGAACAGAATTGGACGGCGACTAATGAGAGAGAGAGAGAGTAGTGATGTGAGGGAGTGAAGAGAGAGCGGGGGGGGGGAGAAAGAGTAGAGATGGATATAGAGGAAAAGGGGGAGACAGGCGAAGACAGTTGGGAGAGAGTTAAGAGACATTGAGGGAGAAAGACGGTGTAACTCGAGAGGGGAGATGGTAGACATGAGAGATAGAGAGAGAGAGTAGGAACGAGAAAAAGCGAGTTTGTAGGAGTACCCACGAGAGACAGGGAGGGAGAACGAGAGAGGGAGGGGAAGACAGAGCGAGGGAGTGGGTATACAGAGAGGGAGGGACCACGCTGTATCCTATCTGGTATTCCTGGCTGGCTGGTGGATAATCATAATGCATCAATCAGTGGCCTCCAGTCTCAGTGGGTCCCAGGCCGGTTCCCAGCTGAGCTTGTGGGCCATCTGTTGGTCTGAGCCAATGGAGCCTCCTCTCTACCCCTCCACACCTCCCTGGCTCTGCTTCCCTCTCTCCCCCTGCTCCTTGTTCAGCTGTCTCTCTCCTCCTTCGGTTTCTGTTCCATTTCCCTCATAGTCTCAGAGAATTGGCGTTCCTGCTCTTTAACTGAGATTGGGAATTTCGTTTTAACTTTGGATTGGACTGGGGAAAAAAATTGTTTTCAAGAGGAGCAAATTCTGCCTAGCATTGAACAAAATAGGTCATTCAATAAGAACGATCTGCCATGGCGGAAAGACAATTTCATTTCAAGACGACGTCCTGCTTGATCCAAAGCAAGCATACAAACATTGAGCTTTTCTCACCCCCAATTGAGATTCCTGTTTTTTCTTCAAAGTACGATTTTTCTCTTTCAATTCCTCATTCGGTGACTTGTCAAGACGGTGGATTTTCCATCTGTTCCTCACTGTTAGAAACCACCTCTCCACCCTCCTCTTTCCCACCTTACCTGGTATCATACTACTATATCCTTCTCACCTCCAAGGCAATTACTAGACTTACCCCGCATTGAAACCCCTGTATCTGACAGCAAGACTCCATCTATTGCCTGGCTCTCTCCCCATGCATGTCTGTCCTCCCCCATGGAACCCCTTCTGCGTGCTCCTGACCCCCCCCCCCCAAATAAAGCCTTATATCTGGACCGATCCGTCTGGCTGCTCAGCCACTCGCGCTCTGCAGAAAGCCAGGATCTTTTCTTTATTCCTCATAATACCTCTTGCCTTTCTTCATGACAAAAAAGCCAATTCCCGCCACAACAAAGATGTGTGTAAAGCGTCTCTTTGTGAAGCTCCACACAGCTCTTTTGAAGACTTCTAGCAAACCTCCGATTGCTACCTTCTCTCGGGAAGAAAGGCGACCGCTAGAGAACGGATAGAAGATGTCTGTTCGATCGTCTTACGGAGAATGTTCCTATTTTGACTTTTAGTTGTATTCCTTTAAACTGGGGAATGCACAATTACATTTGAAAGGATTAAATATGCATAACACACACAAATCTAGAGTAAACTGAGTTACCTTGAGTCCCTACCACAGTCATTATTTCCCATAAGAAAAAATCACCTACATAGTCTTCAATAACTGATTGCCTGAGTTGATTCTGAGCGAAGAAAATCAAGAATAACCGTGGCTCTTGCTGTTCCACTGCGGGTTATCAAGCCCCTTCAATAAATCAGGCTGAATACTCAAAGTAACAACGGTAGCACATGTGTAAGTGACCACCCTTAATCACCCTGGGCCAGAAAAACACCTTTCCTTTAACCAGGATCCCCTCTTATTCACTTCTGAAGGCTGCCCTCCATCAGCGGGAGAATAAACGGCCGTCACAAATGCATTATGTTAATTTCTCCTCGGCCCTGCTGCGCGAACTCACAATGGGCTTTAATGCACACCTGTCACTTTAACTATGGTAATAGCAGGGCCTCGCCAGCCTGGCGTAATTCACTGCTTCCTGTGTGAATAAGACGCCATTATGGAGATGTCAGGGAGGTTCAATGATAGCGTCGGCCCTTTAATATATGCGCAATATGTCACCCTAGTTTCTTTATCTCTGCGCTGTGATGGATGGCAGAGGTTCTGCCCCGAGCACGCAACGGGGGTAGAAAGCCGAGGAGGAACCGAGATTTTTCTATCTACCCTCGACAAAATATTTGAAGAACCCTTGAACTCCCCGATGCGCGTATTCATTCTTTGACTCTCAAAGTTTGAAGTTTGAAGTGATGCTAAGACAGGAACCGTTCAAGAACTGGAAACTTTGATTTTCAAATTCTGACTCTGATGTTTGAAATGCAACTGAGAGTCTAAGCTCTCTAAAATAGTGGAAATAATTTAGATCTTTAGTCAATAAGTGTCACATTCGCTAGGACCACCCAAACTTCAAATAAAACCAAATAAAATAATTTCAGTATTAATCATCACTACTCTTTAATTCAGCAGGAAATATAAAGGAACTTACATCGTTATTGATTAGTACTTTCAGCAAAGTTTTCGGTCGATTGAGGCTAGTTGGGGTTTGAGAGACGCACAGTCCATGCTTCAAGAACGAGAGACTGAAAATCTGACAAAGTATCATGTCTGAGATATGGCAGTTGTTCATTCATAATAATTTCCATTTCTCTCATCAGGCTGCGCAGCATTAGAAAGGTGACTTTAAATCATTCTGAAATGTTTTCCCTTCATCTCAGACAGCCTCGGGCATTGACTGTTTTCTCATTCTGTTTCTTCAGGTCCAGCTGCAAAGAAAACATACGTGAGCTACAACGACCTTGCGATCTAACAGCATCCTTCCATCAGACAGAGAGACAGAGCGACATAAAGGGAGAGAGGAGAGAGCGAGAGAGAGCGAGAGAGAGATTGATGGAAAAGAGATAGATGGAAAACAAAGTGACGAAAACAGTCACTACCGTCACCACCACGAAAGATGACCCAAAGCAAAGCGGTGAGGGTGGCTTCCTGTTTCCTGTCTCATGTGCTTCACTGCCCACCTCACATTCAAGGATGCCCGGCCAATCAGCAGCCTGCTACAGCAAAAGGCTTCTGGGAAATTATCCTTTGACCAAACCGTGTCAACTTTGTGCAATTGGGTCTCGAAAAGAAAGAGTAGGACTTAAAAAGAAGAATACATTGAAAACAAAACAACTAAACAATATCAAAGCTTGGGGTTGGAAGGACAAAGGCCAATTATTTTCTCAGTGTAATTCAAACACGCGTGGTTACCTTTTTTGTGGCAGTTGGGCTGAGATCAGCCAGGCAGCATGTTTGTGCACCATTGGATTTAGACCACTCCTGGGTTGTGCTCGAGAACTGAGGTCGTTCCACGGTTTATCACAGGGGGATCCCTCCCTCTGAGCACTTCAAGACGGGCTTATCCCCACTGCCAAGGTCACAAAGCAGTCAGCTCAGCATGCCATCACTGTACAAGGATTGAGTGCACCCGCGGTACAGGACTTTAACCTGCGGGGGTGCCAAAGCCTCTCATCTTTAAATGTACCTCCAAACTGCAAGTTTTTTCCCAACCCTTTTCCCCCCTCTGTCTCTGTGTCGTCTGTTCTGGCGTAAGTGTTGGCCTCCTTTCTCTGATTGTTGACAGTTTTCTAACACTATGATGATGAGTATGATGTCCATGATGATAAATCTATTTTTGTTTGTACGTTTTTTTGGTTTTCCTTGCTTCTTGGATGCACTTTGTTTTAGATTGAAGCCATATTCTTCTGTTTGAGAGAAGCTAGGATTTCTGGTAGTCTGTCTCCCAAGGTTGTGCGGTTAGTTTAGTTAGAAATTGTTTTCAAAATAAAAGTATGATGATTGGAACTTAAACCTCTCTTTGTAATATCTAACCCTCGTTCTGTGTAAGTTCATCTTGGTCCTCTAAACTTAGACTGAACCACAGACAGAAATGCAAACAGTGAGCTTAGAGCAACAGGATCCATCTAACCTTTTTCTATTCCTTTAAACCTTTAACTCATTTCCAGTTGGTTGTTTGTTGTCCAATTGGTAAAAACCGCCCTCCCATTCTGAAGTGCGTGTGTGTTCGTCCTCATATTCACACGCAGAAATTCTTTCAGTATTTTGTCCGTGTACCATGATGATGAAGATGAAGACGACAACGGAGAAGACAACCCTTTACTGTGTTTAAACAGACGAGACCGGGCCCCCCGTTCGACCCAGGGGCCCCGATGATGGTTATGGTTGTAAATGCATGCCTGATATGTTTGATGTTGAAACTGAATCCGAAAAAATATAGAAAAATAAAAAATAATATAAAATAATGGATTGCTGCGAAATCGTCACGACATGGTAAATACCACCTCTCCTCTGGTCCGTCCTGATCTATACACTGTAGGTTTTCTGTGTTTGTTGGTTTTTTAAAAGCTTTCGTTTGGGTTAAATGTGGCAGTTGGGATATATTTTTCTCACTTGGCAGAATATGGCTTCGGTTGGTCTTTGAGTCTCTTACCGTCCGCAGCGGAAAATCAAGAAGTAGAAGAAAAAACCGAACCAAACTACGAACGATGGATCTATATTTAAAAGCAAAATAGAAAAAAAAGACAAAGCATGTATGTTTTCTACTGTTTGTACTCAGTATCTCCATGTTGCCCTTGCTGCTTCTGTGCCAATGCTGTGGGAGAGGTCGATGACCCATCATGCAAGTGTTCTGTGGTGTTGTCCAAGAATGTATTAACATCAAAATAAAAAGATTTGGTTATTTTTTTTATATTTCCTGAAGACAAAACTGTGTTGCTGTTTTTCCTCAGAGGTCAAGGTCGCGTTTTGCTGGCGGTTGATGGAAAAAATCTAAAATACACAATTGCATCTCAAGATACACATACAAATATGTTACATTACGATACAACACAATTCTATACTAAACAATGCCATTCTATACTATAGAAATGTAAAGTATACAATGGTGTACCACCATTGTATACTTTACATTTCTACAACGTTTCAGTCCATTTCTCATTAGCAGTTGTATGCACAACTTCAGCAACTCTTCTGCACTTTAACAGTTTAAGTTCACAGAGTCATAATCAAATCATAGACTAGATAAAGTACTTGGCTACCAAATCACGACTAAACAAAATAATGTATTTTTTGTCCACTGTACACTTACTATGAGCCCCATGCACAGATTGGTTGTGGCATTTCCATTCAATAACTGGCTGCAATGCTACAGCACTTCCTCATTATCCCTGTCTGTGTTTGTGTTGGCTTCAATGTTATATTAGTGCTATACCCATTCCTACATCTGTTGTATTTTCTTCCCTAATTATAATTCCTTTCCTGTATGGCTCTGGCAGTAGCAGCCAGGCTACAGCATTCATAATTCCTGTTTCTCGTACTAGAACCGTTTCTATTATTTGTGTTGCTAGCCTCCATGCTATAAGTAGCTCATACAGACCCATTACTTTTCTCCATGTTACTAGCCTCCTTGCTATACATAGCTCATACAAACCTTCTCCTGTTTGCTATGTTACTAGCCTCCATGCTATATGTAGCTCATACAGACCAATTACTTTTCTCCATGTTACTAGCCTCCATGCTATATGTAGCTCATACAGACCCATTCCTATTCGCTTTGTTTTTAGCCTCCATGCTACATGATCAAAACACCCATTCCTATGTATCGGTGCTATTGGGCGTAGCGCAATATTCCTTGCTTGACACATAAAAATATCTGGAAAAAATATCCCCTAATGTTCCACATTAAAGGACAATTCCGGTGTAAAATGGATCTGGGATATGTTTAATATGATAACGAATGTTTGTTTGGGAGCAAAAAAGCGCGTAAAGAAGCGTTCTTAAGGTGGCACTTGGTTGGAACGATGGGGGCATTTGTTATGGTAAAAACTAAATCGCTACTTTAAACCACTTAAAAGGCTAGAAGTAGCCCGACACTTCTGTGGTAGTATAATAAGGGTCTTAACATATACAACGAGGCATTGATAACTTTGTAAGTGTACAGATTGTTTAATTAAAAGGACATTTTACCCACACAATACTATCAGTAGTTCACCCTTCGACACCATCTTGTTTAAAAGACTCGATAAGTATATTGGCGAACACAGCGCTTGCGTGTTGCTGACAGATGTCACAATCTCTGTGTTCGTCAATTTAGAATCGGCTAAAAACAGCCAACTGAAGAAGGCGTCTATATGCGTTTTCGTGCTCCAAAACGAACGTTCCAACTCGTTATAATACCAAACATATCCCAAATCCATTTTACAACGGAATCATCCTTTAAGACAAATTTCACATACCTCCAGGTTGATAAACCCGGAGGTATAGACGGGGTTGAGGAGCCTCACAGCTCTGTGTGGTCTCTGCTCTACTCTTCAGTGAGCTCTGTGGTAATGCACAGCGAGGGCCAAGGTAAAAGTACTTTCAGCCACACTTTGAGCTGAGGAACGGTATTCTGATGGAGGGGCATCGCCTACAGAATGCTGCCCTTGAGCGAGGCTGGATGGATGGACTCTCGCGGCCCTCAGCCGGCCTTTCATGATGCCGGTCCTCCGGATGTGGCCCCGATGGCCCCGTACATCATGGAGTGTGGCACAGGGGCCACGATGAACAAGCACCTCACAAACACACATAAGCAGACACACACACACACATACACACACACACACACACACATGCACACACATAAAAAGACACACACATACACACACACGCAGACACACACAAACATACGCACACATACACACATCAATAGACAGACATACACGAACACACACAAATAAATAGAGACACACACACGCTTAGATCGATAGACACTCACACACACAAACATACACACACACACACAGACACACACACACATGCACAGACATGCACACACACAAACATACATGCGCAGACATGCACACACACACACAAACCAACCAAAACCACCTTACAAGAGGTACGCTGGATCTAGCTAAAACAGATAAGTAAGCTTGAGAACTTTATAGTTATCACTAGGATAGCATGAGTAAATCACAGATAAGGGCTGCAAGGCCTCACAGGCAGAAGCAGAAACAAGATACCTAGTCACAGAAGATTACTGACCTTGTTAAACCATCTCCATATAAAAAGACATGCTCTGATGCTGAGAGTGGTGAGGATTGTCCATCAGATGATGCATTGGCAATGGGTGAGGTGGACGGTACGGTGATAACATTGCAGTCCATCAACAAGAAACTTGACAAACTGGATATGCTGAATGCTATGATGGAGAAGATAAAGAGCCTTGAAGAAAGCTTAGAGCTCAGTCAAGAACTAATTTCAGATTTGGTCAAGGACAATGTAGAGCTGAAGGGTAAGATGGAACTCATGGAAGCTAGAGTTGACACCATTGAAACAGTAAACAAGAAGTTGAGGGAATCACTTCTGGATGTACAGTGTCGCCCTGTGAGAGACAACATTGTGTTTACTGGGATACCAGAGACGGAGGGTAAAGACTGTGAAATAGTCATTAGGGAGTTTATGTCAGACCAGCTTAACATGCCTTGTGAAACTGTTCAGGGTGTCACATTCTCCCGTGTGCAAAGAGTGGGAAGACCCTCAAAGGACAGACCCCGTGCAATTGTGGCTCGTTTCAAACACTATCAGCAGAAGGAGCTTGTCAAGGGGATGGGCAGAGAGCTGAGGAACACCTCCTTTGGCATGAATGACCAATTCCCTCCTGAGATACATGACAGGCGTAAAGTACTTTTCCCTATCATGAAAGAACATCGGAGCCATAACAGACGCGTTGCCCTGGTAGTCGATAAATTGTACATCAATAACCAACTGTTCAGAGACTCCAGCATCACTCCCTGGTTATTTTAATGGCACAATCCCAGTAGGCCTGTGTATTGGCATAAACGACTTGTGTAATGGCTAGTTCAAGCATTGATGGGACTTATTCCAAGCTGGGTATTCTTAAGGACCTGACATTAGCTCATTTAAACATCTGCAGCTTGATGAATAAAACACATGAGTTTTCAGCAAAATTGATGGACAATGGAATTCATGTCATGGCTATAACTGAAACACATTTGGATAATACATTTGATGATTCATTGATCAGTTGAAGGTTTTTCCATGTTCAAAAAAGACGTGGCAATCTGCGTGAAACATCATATACCAGTAGAACTAAGACCTGATTTGATGAATGACAACATTGAGGCATTGTGGTTGCAGGTGCATTTACCCCATACTAGCCCAATACTGATTGGTTGTTGCTATAAACCACCCAACTCTAGAATAGAATATCTTAATGGAATGTTAGGCAGATAGCTGCTAAGATCAGTAGAAGCATTGCTACGTTCTAGAAATGTGCCACCTATTTACCAGCTACTTTACCGAAACAGGTTGTTCAAACATTAGTATTATGCCATCTCGACTATTGTTCTGTATTTGGGCCTCTGCCACTATGACTGACTTAAACAAACTACAAACTGTACAAAACAGGGCTGCAAGACTTGCCCTTGATAGATGTTACAGATCAAATGTCGATCGGATGCAATCTGATTTGAAGTTTCCTAAAGTTCTTGATAGGTTATCCATTAGGTCCTTGATATTTATTAAGAATGTAATTTCCACTTATGTTCCTAGAGCTCTCTTTAACAAAATTGGTTTCTGCTCTGATGCTCATTCATATGGAACTAGATCTGCAACGGCAGGACATATTTTGCTACCACACTGTACATCGAATGCAATAAAGAAAACAGCCTTCTATAGATCTATGTCTTTATGGAATTTACTCCCTTTGCAAATTTGTTTTATAACTGTAAAGAAACAATTCAATAGGCTAATTAAATCCTATTTTTATGTATGTTAAATATGAACTCAGGACTCTGACTTGGCACTCAATGTATTGTATTTTGATGTTGGTGTTTGCATGCTCTGAAGCGCATTTATCTATTTATTTGCAACTGTTGCTTTGTATCTGTAATCTTGTCATTGTTACTTTCACTGTATTTGAATGTATGCGATTGATGATTTATTATTTGTGTGTTCTGATTTTAAGTGGACCCCAGGAAGATTAGTCTGCCGCTTCTGCATCAACTAATGGGGATCCACAACTAAACAATAAACAAACAACAATAAATAAACACACACACACACACACCCACACACACACACACACACACACATACACAAAGACGCATAGTCACACATACACACATACACACACACACAAACACACACACACACACATACACACACACACACACACACACACAACCTCCCCCTGGGCCCGGAGTAAAGAATGACCTGGTGCATTGGGTCTTCACCTGGGAGGAGTGCGGCCGACGCAGAGTGATGGGTGACTGCACCAGCAGTCAGCGTGCGTCACACCTGGGGTCATCTGAGGGGAACCAAACGTCATCCACTTCCCTCTTTGAGGTGGTGTGAGTCTCGGTACTGTTTCACTGTGGAAGGATGTGATCCACATTATTGTAAAACGGGAACGCACTCAGAGCCAAATGGTTCCTTGTCGAGTTTTTTTTTAGCAGTAGGAGTCAGAAATCCTTTTAGGTCTTGGCACGGTGCGAACCTAAAAGCAGTGAAATGATCAAACTCATTTTGTAAGTTCACTTATACTTTTATTTTAAACGCCGGTTACTTCCTGTTCCCTCCAAAGTCATACACTTTATCACTAGAGTAAGCATGTGAAAGTCTACTTCTGAAAACCAAACTAATTCCGAACTAATCGTGCCCAAATCCGTCTCCAAGTTACAAAGTCAGCGAAGTTTCATCATGGCCGTCTCTTAAACTCCATTAAAAAATGTTTTTGTTCTGGCTCCTAAATAGGCTGTTCCTCTCCTGATTATGCCCGTACGGAGAGAGTGTCTTTAGCTGCAGTGGCTGGTCAAAGTGCTCCCTCAGCACGTCCTTCTCCTCATCCTCCAGGAGATATCCGGCTGCTAATGCGGCCGCCGCGACCACCGCCCCCTCCCACAACAACGCTAATTGGTTTGGCTGCGGCTAATCTAATTGTTCACACAAGGTCAGCTATGGGAATCCACACAGAGACAATCCCTTCTCTCCCTCTGTGGCGTTCTCCATCCATCCTCCGTCACCGTGACTACCTCCCCCATCCCTTCCTCCCCCCCCCCCTCCCTCCCCTCCTTCTTATCTCCCTCCTTTCATTCCGTCCTCCGTCTCTCCATCCTTCCTACCTCCATGGCTCCTGCCCTCTTCCTCTCTCCCTCCTCTTCCTGCCCTCCACCCCTCCCCCCTCCCTGCAAAGCTCACCTCATTCTCTACCCTTCTCCCCTTCCTTCCCTCCTCCCTCACCCACCTCATCCTCCCTTCTCCCTCACCCGCCTCATCCTCCCTCCCCCCTGTGCCTCCCTCTGTCCTCCCCCACTACCCCGTCCATGCTCCAGCTCTTATCAGCTCCAGAGGAGGAATCTTTGTCTGAAGTAAATTTGAGGATGAGGAGGGAAGACAAGATGAGGGTTTTATATGCATAAGGTTGCGCCTGAAAGATGCAGCTGGATGTGTGTGTGAGTGTGTGTGTGTGTGTGTGTGTGTGTGTGTGTGTGTGTGTGTGTGTGTGTGTGTGTGGGTGGACACGAGTCCAACCATTTACATTTTCTAAATCACAGCATCTTTGTGTTGTAATATGATTGCATGAAATGGGTATAATTTGACTAAAACTAGTTACTGTGATTATTACTGTCGAATCCGGTCTCGTTCTCTTACCTCCCTCTCTCTCTCTCTCTCTCTCTCTCTCTCTCTCTCTCTCTCTCTCTCTCTCTCTCTCTCCCTCTCTCTCTCTTTCTCTCTCCCTCCCTCCCTCCCTCTCTCTCTCTCTCTCTCTCTCTCTCTCTCTCTCTCTCTCTCTCTCTCTCTCTCTCTCTCTCTCTCCCTCCCTTCCTCTCCCTCTCTCTCTCTCTCTCCCTCCCTCTCTCTCATTTTCCCTCTCTCTCTCTCTCTCTCTCTCTCTCTCTCTCCCTCCCTCCCTCCCTCTCCCTCTCTCTCTCTCTCTCTCTCTCTCTTTCTCTCTCTCTCTCGCCCACTCCTCCTCTAGGGCTGGAGGATTTGGTGTCAGCAGCCAAGGACTCTGCCGTTCATCGTCCAGGGGCAATGCTGGCGAGGCAAAATACACACAACCACCATATATTTAGGCTATCTTCACTCTATCTTCACTCACTCACTCTCTCTCTCTCTCTCTTTCTCAATCTCTCTCTCTCTCCCTTTTTCTCTCTCTCTATCTGTCCCTCTAACTCTCTCCGACTCCGCCATTATCTTTCCTTCCCTCTCCGTTTAACTTCATCCCACTCATTCATTCATCATTTAGCTCTTATTCTCTCTCTCTCTCTCTCTCTCTCTCTCTCTCTCTCTCTCTCTCTCTCTCTCTCTCTCTCTCTCGTGCTCTCTCTCTCATTTGCTATAAGCCGTTATTATTTCCCATTACCATTAGCATCTCATTCATTCCGTCCACCCCTTTCTCTCCGTCTTGTTCTTTTCCTAGAATCCTAGAAGCGAGTCACCAAGGATCACTATAATAAAGTGCGCCTGAACTTTGTGTCACTCATGCATTCAGGTAAAAACCTGCTGGCCTGGGGGATTACTTTCAAAATCTCCACCTCTGCGTGGAGCTACGACAAGGTGGAAACTACGAAAAGCTTTTAGCAAAGACACTTAGACACACTACACAGCTTTTAGAATGCTTTTAGTGAAGTGAAGATCCAATCTGTCTAATCTCAACCGTCTAATAAGAATCGCCAATACCCGAAAGCAAACTAAACGTTTTGTATTAACTGGTGCACCATTTTACTGGTCACATCACCACTAGGGCCAACCATGCACTTACGAAAACCTGTTTAAAAACCTTGACCAGTTCCACATATTACCGTATTTCTCTAAAGGCAGAGTGAAGGAGGGAAGCGTTAATAGGGTTACTTCTCCTGATACATGTCCAGCTGAACTTTTCCTTTGTCTCGTTCTCTCCGTTATATTTCTACCGTTTCTTGGCTTCCCTTCACAGAACCAATCCGCCCTCCTCGCCCAGCCTTCCTAAAGGAATGTGCAAAAAAGCAGACACGCAGCGATATTTAATAACATCCTGGTGTGTCCTCAGATAAGACCGACAGGACTTACAATGGGCCAATTAAGACGTGCACGTGAGAAAGGAAGATGGACAGTTTATCCTGACCTCTCATCAAAAGAGAGAGAGAGACGAAACCAAGGGAATGAAATGAGCTCAACAGACAGGCGACATCGAAAATTTGTTTGCAATGTCGGTTTGCTTGTGTGTGTGTGTGTGAGTGCATGCGTGTGTGTCCGTGCGTGCGTGTGTCTAGGTGTGTGTGGGAATACATGTGTGTGGATGGTGGCGGGTGGTACACACCATTCACGCTGCATCGCTTGCTCCTCCGGTGGAGAGCAAGGGGGGGTTAGTAGCAGTGAGCGTGGGCGGGGGGGTGGTGAGTCCGCCCGGCCGCGCCCCCCCACTCTTCCCTGGTGATGAGGTCTGCTCTCTATCAGGACAGAGATAGACCTCGTCAATGGAAACCAATTGGAGGCATCCAAGGGAAGGCACGTTATTAACCTCTATTTACTGGATGGGGAGGAGGAGGAGGAGGAGAGGAGGACTGGGGACAAGGAGAGGGCGGGGGGAGAGCGAAGGGGAGATGGGAGAGGGGGAGAGGGGGAGAGGGGGAGAGAGGAGAGGGGGAGAGAGGAGAGGGGGAGAGGGGGAGGGCGATTCTGCTTAAGCAGCTGTTTTAGAAATAGATAAATCTTTGCCTTTATGGCTAAATACTGAAGCCTGACAGTCGTAAACCAAACTCTTAGCTTTAGCTAGCGTCTGAGGACGCTCCAGGAAAACAAGCTCAGGAAACGCATGTAGAAACAACCACAGGATTGACCTTTTTTAATTCATTTCCAAACGGCCCCATTGGTATGGAAGACAGACAGACAGATCTGTCTCTGGGTTCACCTGTTTAACTCTCTCTGCATTTCTGCTCTCGACCTGTCTGTCACTCTGTCCATCCAACAGGCAAAGAGCATAAATCTATCTATCAATCTATCTATCTATCTATCTATCTATCTATCTATCTGTCTGTCTGTCTGTCTGTCTGTCTGTCTGTCTGTCTGTCTGTCTGTCTGTCTGTCTGTCTGTCTGTCTGTCTGTCTGTCTGTCTGTCTGTCTGTCTGTCTGTCTGTCTGTCTGTCTGTCTATCTGTCTATCTATGTATCTTTGTATCTATCTATCTATGCATCTATCTATTCATCTTTATTCATATCCATCCATCTAGCTGTCCATCTTGTCTGTCTATCTCCCTCTCTGTCTGTCTCTGTCTGTCTGTCTGCCAGTATGTCTGCCTCTCTGCCTGACTGTCCGTGTGTCCGTCTGCTCATCGTATGCTAAGTTGTGATGCATGCAGTTCCCATGGGTCCATCTGTCTGTCTACATGTCTTCCCCTCTGCCTGCAGTGAGGCGATCTTGCAGTCCAGGCAGTAACAGATGAGCTTCCTGCTAAGCCTGTTGGCGTAATCACTTCCAGGTACTGGCTATTGGAAAACGTATGGAAATGTCAGTACTGCCCGCTGTTCAGCTGCTGTTACTGCTGGGTCCTAGTGCCTGCCCACCACCCCATTAATCAACAGCACAGCAAGACAGGGGCCACAACACAGAAACAATCGCGCCGCAAACCCAAAAGTGGTTTGAAAGAGGAGGTACACACAAGTGGCATATTGAAGTTGGGCCTATTGCTGCCCCCGAATGATCCGAAACCCAAACCTGAAGTCAATACAGAACTTTCTGTGTTTATATTTAGGGTAGTCCTTAATGTCTCTGTATCTGTGAATGACTGGCCTGTGACGCAGGACGGCAGTTTTAAATCAAGCCTAGAGTGCACTTATGGAGAGACTTATACTGAGGATCAACATAGTCGTTTTCAGCATCAGTAGATGGTTTTGTTTTTAGTATGTAAATCAGTAAGTTACGACAAAATACACGATTATAAATCACTGGGATTATCTTTACCTGTCTAAGTGTATATTAATACATCACCTTTTAAACAGTATTTCACGCACATTGAGCATCATCAAACTCTTTTTGAGCATTGCAGCAAAATGTAGTAGGCCTGCACTGAATAGCAAAGGAGTGGTACTAGCCTGTGTGTACAATAACTCTCTGAAATAAAGTGTGACACTGATATACAAATAGTGCCTCAAGCTATCTAGTCACTAGAGTTTCGAAATGAATTAGCCCAACTAATCTCGCCGTGTGTGTGCACAGTTTTAAATTTCCCCTCGTGTACTGTTGTGTAGAAACAGCACAGCGCACAGCCGGCTCCGCGATGCGCGCTGTCGGGCCTTACGGGAAGCCAACACGAGCTTCCGAAGAATCGATGGCACATCGACATAAGGTGGAGAAAGAGAAGAGAAAAGAGAAGGAATTACAGCTGCTTTATGAAACTAGATTACAGCGGTGCAGACGGCCATCTCCACGGCTCCTCCATCTTTCAGGCTGGATGCCGGGAACCAAACGTAATTACCACGTGCAGTCGGCACTTCATCATTTACATTGAGTGTGGAGCGCCGATAAATCGATATTCTGCACACAAAACCGCCAGGCAAAACAACAACAACAACAACACAAAGAGGAGCGCAAGCACCACCACCGCGGACACAAACCTCCAAACTAAAGTCCTCAGCCCCCGGTTAACTCACTTAGTCACTTAGCAGCTTTAGTTCAAAACCTCGTACAGCAGTCTTATTAAGACGCATGTCGTTTAAGAGCATGAAGAGGGGGGCGGGGCATCCCGCTCAAGGACGCCTTCAGCTAGACTCTGGACGTTGGGGAATGAACCCGAAACCCCCCGGCACAGAAGACAACCACCCTAAGGACTGCAATATCCCAACCCTCCGTGGTCCTCGTTATAGACACGGGCGGAGGTATCTGTACACGCTGCATTGTCCGTCACGCGGCCGGCTGGAGTTCCCTCATCCATCCTCCCTTGCTCACCCTGCACACATCATCTGTTTGGGACGCACAGACCATGCATCACCATGGCAGTGGGGAGAGGGAGAGGAGAGAGTGGGGGAGCGAGCGAGATGGAGGGAGCCGGAGAGAGAGAGAGGGGAGAGGTATAGAAAGAGAGAGGGAGAGAGAGAAGCACTCAAAGTTGCATAAACACAGTGTCACCCCAGCATCTGCCGAGTCCTTTTGATGGATGAGGACCTCACAGGGAACAGGAGAGAGAGGAGAATGGTGTTCGCTCACAAGAGGTGATGAGGGAACGCAGGCTGCTGCCCACTGTACCAAGGCCGCTGGGGGCTGAAGATAATAGCAGCCGAGGGAACATTGATTAAAGCTGCTCCTCTGTCTGGAATTAAGTAGCTCCTCTAGACAATCTGGAATGTTCCGCGCCAGAGGCAGATTTAGATTTTGGTTGTATCGGATACGAATCCTGTTAGTATTTATGCTATTTTTTGTCTGCTTTTACCATAACATGTACGTTTCCTTGCATGGCTGACCCCAATGGGAATGGAACCGCTAACCCTAACAGGACCTGCAATGTCGACGATTGTTACGAATCTCTGCAGTGGATTTGTCTTGGTGGATGACCTGTCACCTGTCTGTGCAGATTGAGACTCTGTCAGCTGCAACGTCTCCACACAGCTCTGCATCTCATGTGGTTGTGGTTCTTGTTTGCAGGAACACTTAAAATGTGGAAAATGTATTTCAAGTCATGTATTTCAATGAGAGTAACACATACAAGCTAATGCAGCATACGAGTTAAAAAGGCCTCCAGTACGACATCAAACATCAGCGCGTTTAACAGTTGACAGCCTTTCACCAGCCAATTACATTTCTTGGACGGCATACTTTTATCGGACAAGGTATGCTGTCTTTTCGAAGCCACTGATTGGTTCTTCACCAGAGGAAACATCTGCAGAGACCTGTCAACACACAAGACGCGCTCACTTCACAGAAAGCAACCATACAATCAGCCTCCATCTCCAGACACCGCTGGTGGCTGCTGCCTTGTTCTTCACATGCTGTTTTCTCAGAAGCCCTTCAAAGGATGTATACAGGAGACAGACGCAGCACATTCTATGAAGCACATGCCATGAAGGGCACGCCTGGAGCACATTTTCCATGCGCAGCGAGTGTTCCCTAGAGACATGCATTCATCCCCGAAGAGAATCCATTCAGACACACAAAGTGTCTATTCCAACATGCTCACTCCAAATAAACATTCACAGGTCAGAGAGAGAGCGAGAGAACCGCAATCATTCTCCTCGTCCTGTTCCGCCGGCGTTCCAACAGAATCCCCCTCTGCGATTTGTTGAACACTTGTTACCATGGAGACGCACAGCCAGAAACGGCGCCGCATGGAGACACAGGACAGTGCAGGAGCATCTTGTGGTTGTGTGTCTCTCACACAGAGAAGAAGTGACTGAAGCTTGTTATTCACCCGGGCCTGGTTGGTAAAGGTAACAGGGTTGTTCTGGAGCTCTGGTACCTCCTGGTATCTACTGTGACACTCAGAGGAGGGCTGGGATTGGATGTCAAAGAGGCGTCTGTTAGATGATCAAACTGGCAGTACCAGTGAAGTCCAACTTTGGGTTTTGTGATGTCAAAAACGAAACGTTTCTTCTCCAAATGTTTCTGCAATGCAGCATCTGTTCAACTGAAAGCTGTTGTCATGTCCATGGATCTAACATTTAAATGGATTCTGGGACATGGAGATAAGCATGCTTATGTAGGTTTTTATCTGCCTTCATTTTAATTATGAAAATCTCTGCGCTTACATTTCGGATTATTCTGTTTTGGATTTGAGCTGTGGTTTGACGCATTCATCCTATCGTCAACAAGCCCACAATACAAGACCAGCTCAAATCCTAAAGGTTTGAGTGCCCACCTGTTTCCTCCTCTTCGCCCTCAAAGCTCATGGGCACACTGGTATGGAAAGACAAACTGCACAAATTATATATCTCATATATATATGGCAGACTCCATCTGTACACTCATCTAAACGTCAGTCCTACACACACACCTGTGTGAGCGGTAATGACTTCTTGTTAAATTGCATTATAATGCTGAGGGATTGAGCCCTTAAGGGAGACGTGCTGCGTGCATGGAGAATAATTATTTTGGTGTAGGGCTGGGGCTGGTTATCGGTGGTGGTGGTGGTGGTGGCTATGGGGATGGTGGCGGTGGTGGTTGAGGAGGTGGTTGTTGGGATGGTGGGGATGGAGGGGATGGTGGGGGTGGGGGTGGTAGTGATGATGATGATGGAAGTGGTGGTGGTGGAAGAAGTGCTGGTGCTGGTGGCGGTGGCAGCGGTGGAGGCGGAGACACGAGGGTCCTCTAAACAAGAGTACACTCCACAGAGCTTCTGCTGAAATCCTGCTCATGCTGTTGTTTTATTCTCCCTCTTTGGAAAGAAGGACCGGGGCGCGCGCGGGGGGGGGCGGTACTTTGGTTTATTGCGGATGGAAACAATAGGCATTAAATGAGCCTCAAATATTGTTCCCTCTTCAGCTGAGCATACTTAGTGACACACACACACACGGCCTATCTAGCAAACTCAATATGAAAAACCATATAGACGCTATGCTAGGATGGAGCGGTAGTAGTTGAACGTTGAAACTCTCCCTGAAGCGACTGGAAGAAGTGCTTCAGTGGGGACGATCGATAAGAGAACAAAGTGTGTGTGTGTGTGTGTGTGTGTGTGTGTGTGTGTGTGTGTGTGTGTGTATGTGTGTGTTAGGGTGTGCCGCAGACGACTACTCAAGCAGACATTCATGTGGTGTTGCACCCTTAATGTGTGTGTTCGCGTCTAAATGTATACTCCTTGTGTTAATGAATGTGTGTTGTGTGTTTACGCATCTGCTCAATCCCAGGGTGAATGAAGTGTGTCTCCCCCTTTAACACGGCACAGCGCAGAGACAGCACCCTGTTCTCTGTCTCCTAAGCTCCCTGTTCACACATTCCTCCGCTTCGTCCATTTGCTCCTAACTGTGTGGCCTTCATAAACTTTAGCAACTAACTTTCAGAATGTGTCGTCAGCTCGTTCTATCTTCCTCCCAACCTTGGCACCGATACTCCGCAGTAGTGAGGGCGGTATTTAGGGGGGGGAAACCCTTGGTCTACTCTAGGGGGGGGGGGGGGGGGGGGGAGAAGGCAGCCGGGTAATGGCTGAGGCTGAGGAGGGAGAATGGTCGGCGAGGTTCCCCGGAGAACCGGGGCCGATGTGAAAGGTACCGCTTATGAGGTCACTGCCTCTTCTGAGGACGCGGCAGTGTGTAAGGATGTGGAACGACACCGGGAGAGATCATGTCCCTGACAAGAGCATACCCTGGCAGATCCGGGACTACATCGGGAAGGTTCTGGCATTGTAGCCCGATGAAAGCGGTCTCTCTGTTTGCGTTCTTGGACAATGTTGCCTAACCCCTATCTGGTCCTCATCTATAACGATTTATACTAAGTCTGATAAATGACTTGAGTCGTAAAAGGGTGATGTTCTATATCTGCAATCCAAACAGGATATGAGGGCCAGATATGAGACAGCAGGGATGTGACTTGATGGTAACCAGTTTATACTGCTTTCTTTGAAATTAGATTAACATGCCTGGTGTCACTGTTTGTCTGACTTTTATTGCACAACTGTTCAGAGTTGGTATTCTGATCACGATAACGTCTTGTTTAAGACAAAGTTAAGATGAAGGGCATTTAAAAGAAAATATGTATATATGTAAATATTGCAGTAATTTTTATGCAAAGTGACTTCCATTGATTTCAGATACTTGCAGGTAAGAGTTAGGCATGCTGTGTTTTAAAGGAGGCCTTGAGACTTTAAGGTTTCAAATTCATATCGTTCCGGCTTGGATTCATTCAAAAGGATACAATGAGTTTCGGGGAGTGTATTTGTTCAATTGCTGGGTCACTTATCGGTTAAATACAGATTACAAACATGCAAATATTTATACAAGCTCCCTCTTGACTGCTCTGAATCCCATCCCTATGCCCACATCACCTACAGTAGCCTGCACAAAGAATCCCTTAAGTACTTAAAACCAGAGGATTAGTGCTACTGTCACTGTTTCTTCAGATGCTAAGTACAGCTTTCACTTGAAGCTGTCCCACTGGAACGGGAAACAGCTGATGCTAGAGACGTATACATTAGTGACAGGTGGATTACGAACGCTGTGAATTGGGATTTGACGGGGAGAAGTGTGTTTAGCGGTGACTGTAGAAATTAACTGTGTCTGTGTGTGTATGTGCGTGCGTGCAAGCGGGTGTTAATACGAGTGCACGTGTGTGTGTTAGACCCTCGCATATGCCTCCGTATGATCCTTTTGACCTCTGTGTGCGAGCATGCTTCAGGAAAGCTGCCGTGTTCTGTAAGACTACATTACCCACGAGGCCCGGCTCTTGTAAGTACATCTGTGTTTGGCGTGCTTGGGGAGCCATCGCCCGCCTCCACTGCCTTCATGTTGTTGATGAGATCCTGGTTGTTGCCTTGTTGCGTACTCGTGTTTTCGTCGGCCCGCGTCAACAAGGAGGCGTTTTGACAGACAGCCGCGGTCTCGGCGGTAAATGCCGCTCGTCTCTTGAATCCGCGGCTAATTGACGAAGCGGCGCCTCTGATCACATCAGGAACACACGAGGTGGCGGGCTGACACCAGGGGGACGCGCTCCGCCCCAGGTCTGTCAATCCGCCCCCGCCCACCGCCGGCTTCTGAGGGAGGAACGAGGGGAAAACTCGACTGAAGAACCCAACTGGATCAGGGATCAAGGCCAAGACTCGGGCTAATTAATAATTAACTTTACAGGAGTCTTTCTCTCACCCTGCCAAAATAACAGCCAGGCATCAGATAGGTCAGATTAAAAAGAGTTCTGACAGAATGTGTTTAAGGCGAGTAAGAGTTTACCAAAGTCCGGTCCTAGATGTACTTCCATTTAGCGCTACCTCTACCCCAGTCAGGTATCAAACCTTCATGATAAACCGCAGCTCTCACTTACTACAGTTTTAAGCAATTCACCTTTAACCCATCCAACCAAAATGCAGTGTACCAACGCTGCTAGCATTAATGCTAATCACCTCCTGCAGTGATACTCAACGCAGCATCAGCGTTGTCCCGGCGACCGGGCCGCCACCAGAGACCTGTGACAGTTCTATTAAGCAGAACCCAGAACCAGGCAGCCATTCCATCATCCCGTCGCCCGCAGCCGGGCTCCTCCCAGGAGCAGGAGACCCTTCTGACCGACGTCGCCAGGTGGCCCACATTCTGACCCACATAGCCAGGAGGAGTTGCCAGCTGGCCCGGGGTGGACCAGCACCTCCCCCGCCCCACCCACCCACCCCAACGCTATCCCTCCGGACCCAACCAGACCAAGACCCAATGTAAAGACACCTCCAACACACAGGAATCTCTGTGGCTGCCTCAGAACCACCGACCCAAGCCCACTTCGGCCCTGTAGTGTCTTCCGTTGCAAGGTTACGACGGGACGCCAAGGGAGCAAACCCACCAGTAGTAAAACCATTAGATCAGGACACAAAGCACAGTGGTCCCATAAAACCCCATGGAAACTGGACATAAACTAGTTCAGGCAGAGCATTAAAGAGAGAGAGCTGGGGCTATACTCCCCGTTTGGTGGTCGCTCTGATCCGAGGCCTTGTGTAATGCTGTAAGTGTGTATTAATACGTCTTTGCATTTCTGAGCACCGGTGTGCACCTTTGGACTATATTGAACTAATAGCATAGTACTGTAGTAGATTAATATTTATCTACTAGAGTAGTAGATAAATATTACAACCCGGAGTATAATGAGGTAGTGTAACCGATGGTTAGTACTATGGTAGATATATGTACAGTGGTAGAGTCTTATATCTACTACTGGTAGATATAAGACTCAAAACTCACCTGTTCAGAGTTCATCTCGACTCTGCATAGAAACCAATGCACAGCCACCATTGAATGTTGTACGTCCTGGCACTTGTACAAGGTACCTAATTGTGTAGCATCTACAGTAGCTGCTATCGCTGCTTTACACGGGGAATGGGTTAGCCTAGCGATTGTAATACTTGCACTTGGTTCTATGAACGTCTTTACTGTACCGGCAGCGATATATTGTTTCACTTCTTATGACAAATGTACTTATTGTAACAAATGCACTTATTGTAAGTCGCTTTGGATAAAAGCGTCTGCTAAATGCCCTAAATGTAAATGTAAATGTACTCAAACCAGGAGTATAACAAGGTAGTATTCATAATCGTTGAGAACAGCTGAGTCTGCAGGGATCAAAAACAAAGCCCCCCCTGCAGTGTGCGTTGCCACGGCTACCAGGACAACCTCTTCCCCCCCCCCCCATGAGGTGTTAAAAATATCAGTGTTTAGGTGATCAATAATAATGATCGGGCGGGAACACATTGATGATTTATTGATTTTATTCGAACTTAACAACTTAGGAGGAGTTTAAAAAGAGGAATTTCAGTTAGAAAACAAAACAAAAACAGTTAGTCACCAGAGTAGTTGAGTCACCTTGAGGCCTTAATGAACACAGCGGTACTGTTAGGAAGAGAAGGTTAAATAAACAAACTGATATTTGGAGGACATGCCTTTCGGTGTTCTCCCATCTGCATCCACTTCACACAAATATTGTGCGTGAATTTAACTGTGTACACCTACTGATTGAATTTATGAGAACAAAAAGCATTGATGAAAAATGATTTAAGAAGAAGTGACAGATAAAGTAGGAGAGTTTAGTAGCATGAACTAGCTGTGGGGTAGCTTTGGGGGTTGAACAGTTAATAAGAAACGTTATAAGTTATCGTACATAATACAATTTTGACATCTCTGATATGTTAGGGTGGAAATTATTGAGCTGTGACTTGTTCTGTGTGTGACTTTCCATTAAAATGTCACCTGAAATAAAGTATGACATCTGTTATAAAAGCCATGTTCTTGTGGTGATCCTGCCCTAGCCTGTAGCTAGCACAAGCTAGCTTACGTCTTTTCAAATCTCGGGGAACTCAGCATGGAGCTCTATCCTTCTGTCCGATTGGGAGCAGAAGTCTCTGGGATTTCCATCAGTTCTGGGGCTCAGGATAGCATACTGGCTAAGGAAGTCGACATAAAGCCTTGAGGGGCTTTCACAGTGCCCAAACCAAAGCTAACAAAAACCAACATCAGGTCAGTGGGGAATACCCGATGTTAGTTGCTGGCTGTTGTCGGGAGAAGTTGTGTCTTGGCAAACATGTGGAATTTTTTTGGGCTAACTTTGTCCCACATTCTGTCATTATGTGTTGGTATTTGTTTGTGTGCGTCTTAAATGTATTTGCTTTTGTCCATGATTCCCAGAAGCAAACCTGCAGTCAGACTTAAGCAACATGCCTATCCCTTCATCAGCTCATAAGACAGCTGTATCTGGATTCACTGTCGACTGTCTGTGGAACGATCAGATAGTCAACAAAGAGGAAGAAGAAGAGAGGCAGAAAGGAGAGTGATAGTGATAAGAAAAGTGTGAATGAAAGTGAAAGTGAGAGTGTGTCTTCCAGTGCAGGGGCTAGACTCCAGAGTGAAGATAAGATAAGATTAGAAGAATTTTGTTTCATCCCATACATGAGAAATGTACTTTTTACTGCAGTCCATGGAATATAAAAAGATGCAATAATGAAAGAAAGAAAGTTATAGTCCAGCATACATAAAAAAAATCCCACAGTGATTACAATGCCATGCCATAGGGGCATAAATGTACACACCCAAAGGTTACACAACAGTTGAGGCTAAAAGTTCCTTCGATACAGAACGAATACTTAATTTCACGTCTTTCCACTGTACGTTTCATGTGCAGTGGAAAGTTCACATGATTTATATTGAAGTGATTTGAGGAAGTGATTAGTAACAGAAAAATGTTTCCTAATAGTTGTGCTATGGAGTCTTATTGCTGATGGAATAAAAAGACCAAGAAAGAAGAAAGAGCGCTACAGAGGGGAGTGATAGTGAGAGGAAAGTGTGAGTCAGAGTGAGAGTGAGAGTGTTTCATCCGGTGGAGGTGTTGGGCCCTATCGGGAGGAGAGGGGGGCGGAGGCAGGCCTTCGCGGCCGGTGAGCTGGTACTTTAGGACCACTCAGCCGCTCCTCTCTCCAGCCTGAGAGCGCTCACCGCGTGACGTTATAATGCCGAGGGCTGTGATGTAATAATGCGTCAGGACAATCACCTTCTCCAGCTCGTCCACATCCGTCTGTCACTCACTCACAAGCCTTTTGTTGCTCGTGCCATCCAGTTTGTGTGTACGTGTGTGTGTGTGTGTGTGAGTGTGTGTGTGTGTGTGTGTGTGTTTGAGAGAGAGCGAGAGTGTGTATTTGTCCCATTTGCCCCGCGCCTCTAACCATCACATGACCCTGATCGCTCGGTGCTCGTCCAATGTCTGTCTCTGCTGCGGTAAAACGGTTTGAGAGCTAAAAGATCATGTCTTGCACTAAGAAAATAGTACTTAGCATTGTTTAGCATCTTATCCTACTTAGCTTTGTTGTATACAGGGACTGGGTTAACCTAACCATTGTTAGTGCTTGGCACTTGGTTCTATGGACATCCTTACTGTACCGACAGCGATATATTGTTTCTCTTCCTTCTGACAATTGTACTTTTTGTAAGTTGCTTTGGATTAAAGCGTCTGCTAAATGCCCTTAATGTAAATGTAAAAGATGAATTATTTCCGGGCTCAAATGTCAATGTTCACAATGAAAAGGCAGAAGGTGGACAATGAAAATCGGCGATTCAACAGGGAGTAGATTATGAAATACCTCTTTAGTAAGGCTAGCACAGTAACAATAGAAACCAATCTGAGAAGGAACTGCCTCATGCATCACTCCAGCTTCAATGGCGGATATTCGATGGGGGTGTAGCTAGAATGGCCCGGTATGGTTTGGATCAAGGGAGGAGGACAATTCCTCACTAGATGTTGCATGGAAAACAATCGAGACAAGACGGCATGCCCTTGAAGATGTAGTGACCGATAGGCTGAACAATGCCAACGTCCGACGCATCCATCAGAAGGGTCGATGCTCTTGCAACAGAGGCATTCAAAGAGTTTTTACTTGTGTTGTTGTTCTGTCTTGTTCTGTGTGTGCTCTTGACACTGTAGAGCGACCTTGAGTATGAGAAAGGCGCTATATAAAATAAACATATTATTATTATTAGTAGTAATAGATAATAGATTAGTAATAGATGACGTCACAGCCCGTAACATGGAGCAGATTTGGGCGTTTCTGTACGATATACGATTGACAGAGAGTTTTTTGAGATGCGCTTGGACATCTGTTGAATGTAATTAACAGGATCACTTGTGGAATGATGTATTTATAAATCAGGCCATTTCTGCTGAATGTTAATCACATCATCACTCGAGCTATGGCTAAGACCATTTATTTTGATTGTTAATTTGAATTATATGAATGTAATGAATAATAAGACTACTTGAGGGCAGATTTGAACAGGTTCAGTGTTAAAAGGTTCAATGTCTTACAATCTCAAACATTAATTCAATCACTTTTTGAATTTATATTTCAATTCATTGAAGGAATATAATACATGAACAATCACACAATAGTGAAACACATGTATAACTGTAAATTCCAACTGCCCTATGTTGACAGTTAGACAAACAAATTATGAATAAACACTCTATGCACAGAATTAAGGGTATTTAGTGTCGTTGAGTTGTTTATTTTTTTGTCACATGTGTGACGGCCCCTGTCTAGTGTTGATGTGGTTGACCAGTTATTGTTTTTCCTATGTCCTTGAAGGTACCATCATCAGAGTGGATTGGGAGCACCTGGTTCAGGCGCTCCTAAAAGTGTAAAAACCCAGACTCAACTCTGCTCCGGTCTCTCTCTGGCATTCGGCTGCATCCCCGCCAGCAGCACATTCTCTTAGTTTTGTTTCTGCTTTGTTTTCACAATACAACATTTACACCTCATATTGTTCACACATCCACATTTACATTACTGATGTTACTGGCTGACACACTTCACATTTGTATTTATAACTTCAGTTGTCTTAAGTTAATATAATAAATTCATTAGTTTATTGCCATCTTTTGTCTTATGCCGTATTTGCTATAGCCTAGGAGCCGGGTTATGACACATGTAAATGCTTTAATTACTCCTTGTTTCCGGAAGGTAGTTGCACAGCGCAGTGTTGAGTCGGTAGTATGTATGGTGTGGTGCGATGTGTATGTAGAGTGCAGCAGAAGCGATGTATCCTAGGGAGAGGACCTACCGGTGCTCGTTGGTCCACAGAACTGACAGATGCTGCTGGTATGCTTTGCTGAATTCAAGTCGACCTCCTTTGACTTTGTGTGTGTGCGCGTACGTGTGTGTGTGTGTGTGTGTGTGTGTGTGTGTGTGCATCTTCTTGTTTGTATGTGTGTGTTTGTGTGTGTGTTTGTGTGTGTGTGTGTGTGTGTCTAAATGTGAGCGCATGTGCATACATCTACAAACCACACGCAGACACACACAAATTGTTCATGTTGACTACACCCTCAAGCATTCTGTATAAAGATGGAGGGGGCAGTCTGTAAGAAGGCAACACACTGGGAACATTGTCAGTACATTCCTGACATATGGCCCGACTCGTTTGTATAATTAGCAGGAACTGAGGTAACACTAATGAGTGAAAGCTGCTGCTTGGTTGAGCTTAGACCAAGAGGCCAAGATGCATGATGGGTAGATCCAACTAGCAGTTGGTAAAGTCCACTGGGTGGACTGATCCCGCTATTACATTCCTGGGTGGCCGGACATTTAATGTCACTATAGGGTTGATTGTTTTGAAATATCGTGATGGCCCATCAACATGGCGCCTGGCGGAATAATGGAAGCCCTTTAAGCGTGACTTTCTAAACCAGAATCCTCCCCAGGCTGTTTACATGACGGCACCACCAACCGTTGAGTTACAGTCGTCCACTGGGAAGGTATGAACTGCCAGACCTGATGCTTAATTCCCTTCTGGGATAAAACAAAAATCATCCCATCTCATCCTCAAATATCAGTGTCTCCTACATAAAACATACATAAATCGAGGGGAAAGAAATGAATGCTCAAAAGCTAAAACAAACCCGACTCAACATAGTCTCCGCTAACAGCTTCTCCCTCCTCGCGCCCCCCTCCTCCCCTGGGTCTCCCACAGACTCGTCAAACTTGATGAACTTCCTCCGCTGGATCCTCTGTTCCCCAAACTTCAGCTCCCTGCGTGCAGATGCTCCCCCCGTGGCTCTGCGTCTCCTGTGGAATGCGGCGACTCCAGGAAGTAGACGGACCCCTGCCGCCCTCAGAGAAGATGCGTCAGCGAGGTACGTGGTGGGTGACGACAGCTGCTGCGCCTTTCATCTACACCCCCCAACCCCCCCCCCCACACACACACACACACACACACACACACGACCTCTCACACATACACACACACACATACACACACACACACATACACACACACACACACACACACACACACACACACACACACACACACTCACAGACACTCATACGCAAACGCACACAGACACACATATGTAAATGCACACAGACACACACCCACACAACCTCTCAGACATACACACACACACACACACACACACTCACATACACACAGACACATACACACACACATATGCAAACGCACACATACATACACACACAAACACTCACACACAGACACACACACACACACACACACACACGACCTCTCACACATACACACACACAAATACACACACACACACACACACACACACACACACATACACACACACATCCTCCTCTGCGATGTGCCGGGGAATAGAATTGGGACCTCCCGGTTCCTTCTAGAACAAAGTGGGAAGCCTTTGTTGTCAGAGAACGTGATACGTGGAGGTTAGGAGCGCTACACCTGAACCGGGCATGGGAGACACAAGAAGGAGAAGTCACCGGGAAACACCCCTCAATCGACCCTCAATCGAGGGGGGAGGGGGGACAGTGAGACAGGAAAACCAAGGGTTATTGAAGATATTGTTAAGGAAATATAATTATTTTTAAAATGTAGGGAGGAGAGGCCTACTAAATTAAATCTCCAATGGGGAAAAAGTGGTTTAATTTTTGGAAAGCGTTGCTTTTTTACCTCCAGGTACTTTGTTAGGCACACACACACAGACACACACACACAGGAAAGGACAGACTATAAAACAGCATTTGTATATATTTTTGCTCCCTATCCCCACACAAATACACACACACACAAACACACACACAAAAACAAACAATAGGCGAAGAAACCGCAAATTGACGTCAGAAAGATTAATCGTTTTAAGGCCCAGTATAAAGCCCTCTGGTAAGCACAAAGTGTGTCCTGGTTACTTGTGGACAGAACACCCATTTCTACGGCGACATTAAAGTATTAAGCAGAGAGAATGGAAACAGTAAATACTTTTTGAACCATTTTACATTCCACATTTGGGAGCAGATATGCTGTAAAATGTGGCTGGCCGGTTTGCTGTTAAAAAGATAATTGAATTTCTTTACCACGGTAGCTTTTGTAGACACAATAGGCCCAGAGAGAAAAATAAGTTGGTTATTAGTTTGTTACTTTGTTACTTCCAAAAGCTTTTCTTTAATGTACTTTCTTTTACTATATCTGTAAGGCAGGTAATAAATAGCTTTCTCATCTTTTCCCCAAATGTAATATCATCTGAGGTACAGATGATGTGTTTTACTCAGTCATTGTATAAGTGAGTGAAACAAAGTCAATAATCTCCTGTATAGACCGGATGATTCAAGATCACTTTTGAGGGGATATATTTACACAGCACCTGTGGGGTAATCCTGTCAATATTGAGCCCCTACAGGAATAGCTTTCAGCAAACCTGCAAAAAACATTCATCCAAGGGGGAACTCCGGTTTGTTCAACACAGTCTCACTCCGAGTTTGTCAAAAATCGATGCTTGTTCAGCGGCTTTTGGTTTTAACTGCTGAGGCAAAGGGTGTCCTTGTGCGTCTTCATTCGACACAGGGGGTTTTCAGCTCTTTACAATGTAATCCCTCCACGGCGAACAGTGATAAGTGCGTAACCCCAACCCTAACCCTAACCACTACTACCATAACCCTAACCCGTTTCAGTGCTAAATCAAATAACCAATCGAAGGAGAGCCCTCCTTACCAATCAGAGGCGAAAAAGGCGGTACTTGCCCCTACCATCCTACGAAAAAGATATTTGCGGGAGCGCTTTCCCTGGGCGTCAGATATCCCCTTGGAGGGATTTGAAAGGGATTTGAAATCCCCTGCTTCGAATGAAGACGCACAAGGACACCCTTTGCATCAGCAGTTAAGGCCAAAAAAGCAACTGAACAAGTGTTAAATTTTGACGAATTCGGAGTGAGACCGTGTTGGTTTGTTTCTACTCAGCCCTCCCTAACATCCAGGGGTTCTGAGAGGACCCGCTCCTGCTCCGATAATAATGCGGGAAAAGACACGGGCGCGGTTTTGGAGGTATGTGGATTAGCATTAGCATTAGCATCATGCTAGTTTGCTTGTTTTGGAAGCTAGTTTGTCATATAGACGTTAAACAAACACTGAAAACACTTACCCGTACTACCCGTACTACAATACGGGTACATAAATTAACCATTTGTTATTGTGGTAATCAGCATTAACTAATAGTTAATTAACAGTTAATTAACATGGCTGACCCCTCATAGTCGTCTAGACGACTCATTTGTTGCCAGGCTGTATAGGGTTAGAATTATTTGAGGAAACAGGTGTTAGGTTATGATAAGCCCATGCTTTTTGTTGTTAATATAGTCTCCCCACGTTTCATTGTTGTGGAAAGTAAAGAAGGTTTGCTACCTCTTTACGATAATGACCGCCCGCCAGGAACATCCCAACAGTAAAACCCAAAGCGAAAAAGTGAAATTGGTTGTGAAAACCGTAAGCATTGATCACCGATAGTGCAGCAGCACTCCTCTCTATTAAACCTCAGCAGTCGACCGAAGACACCGAGCACCAGCCTAATAGCTCCAGTAATCATTTGTCCGTGTGGTCCTGTTTTGGCCGCATTAGAGAAATGGACACCCTGCTGTGAAGGACACAACAAAAAGCATTATGGTCAGAAAGTTCCATTAAAGAATATCAGGTCATCGCATTTGTTGTTCATGTTCAACGAAGCAAACCCCCCAAGCAAGACTCGGCCTGATGTGGACAGAACCGGGCAGGGCAACAAAGAGAAAGTCCTGAAATGGCAGAGCATTATAAGTAGTTCAAACACTGAAGTCACTGAACTGAGGCTGAACTGTGATTGGTTGAGAGTCACAGTGGGCACCGTGGGGCTAATCAGAAACCACAGGAGGAAAATGGAAGCCCTTATTTCTGACGAGGCCTTTAATGTAGGCTAGGTGGTCAGGAGTATGGACAGCTCTTGCAGCAACAAAGGGACCGGAAGGGGAATTATCACCGTCGTTTTAGGTTCTGAGGTAATATCTTTCTTTTTAATCTTTCCATCTTTATCCATAGTAAATCATAATTGCAATCTTTAAAGGATCACTCTACGACAGTTCGTTTTTGTGGGTTTCATGTTCTGTATTTTATTCCATAATAAAAAATTTACATTTTAGAAAAAGGGCACAGGAAAACTACAACGAATATAAAACTGAATTAACTAATGTAAAAACAGGCGGATTTAGAAACATAAAAAGAAAATAGGTATTTTTAAACTAAGGAATAAGAATCTAAACAACAGATTAATTCTCGGGCCTACAACAACCCCAAAATAGGAATAGAAAATGAAACAGAGAGATATCACCTTCACAGCAAGGAGCACGCTCATGGAGTTTGCTCTGAAGTCTTCATCTTACACAATCACAATTCCTCTCTCTCTCTCTCTCGCTCTCTCTCTCTATCTCTCTCACGCTCCCTCTCCCTCTCTCTCTCTCTCTCTCTCTCGCTCTCTCTCTCTCTCTCTCTCTCTCTCTCTCTCTCTCTCTCCTCTCTCTCTCTCTCTCTCTCTCTCTCTCTCTCTCTCTCTCTCTCTCTCTCGCTCCCTCTCGCTGCACAACTATCAGCTCTCTCTACGTGCATTGGTGTTGAAGTCCAAACAATTAGGATCTCCGGTGTGATGATGCCCTATCTGCAGCCTTATCAGCTCAGCGCCCAGGGGGGTTGAGAAGGTAGGGCGAGATAGACCCTCTTGCTCGGCAGAGGAGGTGCCGAGATGACACAGCCGGCAGCCCGATAAGTGAAGGTGAAGATAACGGATCAGGGGAGAGAGAGATTCTGAGCCGCAGGGTTTCTATCTGATAGGGCTTTGGAAAAATACTCCTCTCCTCTCTGCTCTCGGAGTAACCTGTTGAGTCTGAATGGAAGAAGAGGCATTTAAAAAAGAATCTGCCCGCTGAATTGTTTATCTGGACGTTCAATCATATCTGATTCGGCTGCTGCTTGTTTTATGGTGTTTATTTTACTTTCGGGAAGCCTTGACACTGTCATCGTTTTTTTTCAGCGCCAGCGGCGTACTCTAGCCCAACTGAAACAATTCTGTTAGCCGGCACAGAGATCCTCTTCAAACAGAGAAAGAATGTTTTTCTGCACAAGATGTTTAACCGTTTTTTTTTAGAGCAGAGGCTTTTCTGTGTGACCTGTATTTCTAGAGGCGATCTGATGTAGGATTGCTGCTGTTTTGCCTTCCTAAATTATTCAGAGTTTAGTCGGATGAGCCGGGCAGGGTTTTATCTGGGCTGTTGGCTCAGCACTTTTTTATGCAAAAATATGGCCGGTATAAAATCTCGATTTGGTTTAACGCAGTTTGTTTGGTTTAAAAAAAAAAACGCATCACTGATTTAGAGTAACTGAATAAGACCGTGAAATAGTTTTTATGTGAGATTTAAACTGTCAGACTGTTGGAATTTATTTGTTGCAAAATGTTAAGACTCGTACCCAGAATGTGACACATCAGACTTTGTTTGTTTGTTCTGCTACTGGGTTGCTTGTTTGTTTGTTTGTTTGTTTGAACATGAATCCCAACAGAAGGTTATTGCTTCGGAGGAAATCAAAGTACCTTAAAATTACCGTGAAATAAAAGTTCTAAAAAAGTCATGAAAAGAGATAAAATAATAAAATCACGTCTATGTGATTGTCCTACAGTGGCCTAGACGGACAAAACAAGGTTGGTGTGTGTGCAGGCCTGCGTGTTTTCGCGCATGTGCACTTGTGCATGCGTGTGTGCATGAGTGTGCGTGCTTGCGTGCCTGCATTGGTGCGTGTGTGTACGTGCATGCGTGTGCGTCCATGTGTGCATTCATGCGTGCGTCCTTGCACGGTGTGTGCGTCCGTGCATGCGTGCATGTGTGTTTGTGTGCGTGCGTGTGCGTGTGTGTGACGTGACTGTCGGACTGTAGACTTGTTGTTTGTGCAGCACAGATGGGTCCAGGAGTCGTTAAAAAGTGATTATTTGAGAATGAACGGAAGGCTTCCAAAACTAGTGAAGAGTGAAATGGTGTACATCTGGTGCTCTGTGCGAAGCCATTGCTTTGTTGGGATGCTAAGTGTCCGTAACTTTACTCTAATGTGTTTAGATTGCAGACGGTACATTCCGATAACAGAGACACATGACAGAAATACTGCCGAGGAAACGAAGCCGCCTAAAAACTACATAGAATATAATGAAATGTGTTGTTTTTTAATTACATATGTAATTAAATTGCATACATTTAATTACTAATTCAGCTAGAATGCTTTCTCGGGGTATGCTGTTTTTCGTTCTTCCTTTTTTTTGAATACTTTTTTTCTTAAATAAAGGCACCAGACTTGGATGGCCTTAGGTTTTCATTTCAATACGGAGAAACACGATCAACACGTTCAATTACGTGTCTCTCCCCGAACTAAAGATCAGGAGAGTCGTTTTACGGTTGGCTAGCTAAAATCTTTTCAAGTGACCCATCATTCTCTGCCGTCCATCGACTTTTGTCTCGTCCCCAGTCAAGAGCTAACAACAGGACCTCGGGACGTAAAGACCTAAGTAGCCTTGTGGTTATCCTTGTGGTTATTTTCTGGGAACACATCGTAGAGTTCACCGTTTTTTGGCCGACTCTTGCATAGTAGAGTTTTACACACAGAGACTTTCGTGTTGTATTGTTTTAACAAAAATATTGTTTGTTGATGAAAAAATAAACGTGTGAGCTCGCTGCTTCTACACATTACTTCAACCATACATACATACACAACGCTAGCTATACATACACACAATGTTAGATATAAATGTACATAATGCTAGCTATAGATATACACAGCGCTAGCTATACATACACACAATGTTAGATATATACGTACATTATGCTAGCTACAGAGATATACAACGCTAGCTATACATGTACAAAGTGCTAGCTACCCATGTACTTATTGCTAGTGGTACATGAAGTTAGCCACGTTTGTCCGGAGCCACCCATCTCCCCAGAGGCCTCAAGCTTCTCCATATGCCGCTGCCCCCCCCGCCCCAGATGCCAGACTCCCCCCTCCTCTCCTCCATGTTTCCCTGTGAGTCAGCAGCAGCTGCAGGCGGGTCTGATGAGTCAGCCACATTCACATCTTCCACCTGTCACCCTGCTGCAGGGAGCGTAGTAACAAGTCATATTGAATACGGGAGCCACACTCGCCCAGACGTGGCTCAGGGCGACACAGGGATAAACAATGAAAGATGGTTTCGAGCATTAGGGTGGGATGCTGATATTTAATGGCACGGCAGAAACCGGATGTCAAGCCGGTCTGTCTCAGGGATCCGACCAGCGCATCACCACGCATCTCTCCTGGAGATGAAAAGACGGGGATGCCTCTGTGCGTGTGTGTGTGTCTGTGTGTGTGTGTGTATGTGTGTGTGCCTTCGTTCGTGCGTGTGTGCGTGCGTGTGTGTGTGTGTGTGTGAGAGAGGGTGGGTGTGTCTGTGTGTGTGTGTGCGTGTGTGTGTCTGTTTGTATGTGTGTGTGTGTGTGTGTGTGTTTGTCTGTGGTTGTGTGTGTGTGTGTATGTATGTGTGTGTGTGTCTGTGTATCTATGTGTCTGTGTCTGTGTATCTATGTGTGTGTCTGTGTGTGTATCTGTGTTTGTGTGTATGTTTGTGTGTGTGTGTGTGTGTGTGTCTGTGTATCTATGTGTCTGTGTCTGTGTATCTGTGCGTGCGTGCGTGCGTGCGTGTGACAGATGTTGGCTGACTCTCTGGGCTGGGAGTGCCAGAGTCGCTGAGAGCAAATGACACAGGGCTGTCACCACGAGTTTAAATACTACAATGCCTGGAGCGCCTCTATTCTGTGTGTGTGTGTGTGTGTGTGTGTGTGTGTGTGTGTGTGTGTGTGTGTGTGTGGGTGTGTGTGTGTGTGTGTGTGTGTGTGTGTGTGTGTGTGTGAAAATGTAGAACTTCAACTTAAGATAATCATACAAGAACATACAATAACAAGAACATCAACCTTATAGTCAACACCAGCTAGACTAAACATCATTTAATCAAATCTCCTTACAACTGGCGCAGAGGTTTGAGTGACAGATATGATGGCCCTCCCTCGCCCCTAATTACTATTGGACAGGCAAGCATTGTTTTTAGCATTTAGCTTCTACCGGGAGTACACCTGCATATGTAGAAAGCACCTAGCTTCTAGCCATATAAACGGGGGTCCCCACAGACAAATGTGGGTAACAATGATATGTAACAATCATATATCCAATCGATTAATAATTTTAACGTAACCGTTTAGGCTTGACATGGTGTTTCTAGGTTATTATGGACG
>NC_136945.1:21455470-21461945 GCF_949987615.1 Pollachius pollachius | reverse complement strand
GATAGATAGATAGATAGATAGATAGATAGATAGATAGATAGATAGATAGATAGATAGATAGATAGATAGATAGATAGATAGATAGATAGATAGATAGATAGATAGATAGATAGATAGAGAGATACAAAGATGTTGGGTTGTGTTGTACCAGAGCTATAGTCCCTTAACATTGTCTTCCTCTTTATGGTACTTTAGAACAACTTCCAGCATCAGAGGGCTATCTGCCGAGCCATGAACTATGGGAGGTCATTTAATTTGATCTACTACAGAGGAGAAGAACTACACCCCACTGGGTTTGTGTGTGTTTGCTTGTGTGTGTGTGTGTGCATTTGCTTGCTTGCTTGTCTGTGTGTCAGTATTTATCCGCGTGTGCGAGGGAAGTCCTTCAATCCCAAACCTCTGCGTAGGCTCACAAACTCAGTTCCTGTAGAGCTGTCGAACGCCGCTCTGCAGCACATGTTAAGCCGTGAGCAGCATCGGTGAAGCCTCACAGCGCTCTCCGTCAATTCTCAGCTGCATGCTGGGAGGCTGAGTTCAGGAGCTAATTGGAGGCTCTCAGAGCGCTAAGGGCTCGTCCTCCAGACGACGAGAGGCGACATCAGCTGGAGTCTGAGAAACCAGCTTAGTGATCCTGGGTGGGTCGCTCTCTCCTGGGAGGAGAGAGGCCCATTAGGGCACCCTGTGAGACATGCAAACCATCTCCCTACAGAGAGAGACATGAGGACTGTCTCCCTACAGACTGAGAGACGTGAGGACCATCTCCCTACAGACTGAGAGACATGAGGACTGTCTCCCTACAGACTGAGAGACATGAGAACCATCTCCCTATAGACTGAGAGACATGAGGACCATCTCCCTACAGAGAGAGACATGAGGACTGTCTCCCTACAGACTGAGAGACATGAGGACCATCTCCCTACAGAGAGAGACATGAGGACTGTCTCCCTACAGAGAGACATGAGGACTGTCTCCCTACAGACTGAGAGACATGAGGACCATCTCCCTACAGACTGAGAGACATGAGGACTGTCTCCCTACAGACTGAGAGACATGAGGACCATCTCCCTACAGAGAGAGACATGAGGACTGTCTCCCTACAGAGAGAGACATGAGGACTGTCTCCCTACAGACTGAGAGACATGAGGACCATCTCCCTACAGAGAGAGACATGAGGACTGTCTCCCTACAGACTGAGAGACATGAGGACCATCTCCCTACAGACTGAGAGACATGAGGACTGTCTCCCTACAGACTGAGAGACATGAGGACCATGTCTCTGCCTTAATGGAGAGAGACGTGAGACGTGCGTGGGTTAAAGAAAAGCATGCCTGTGGACGGCAAAATGCGTCGCACATGTTTATGTGGACGGCTGTGGGGTAATGTGACCCGACATGAGGCCCAGGCGAAGGACTGTTAATTATTCTGCTGCTACAGCACAACGATCTGACCTGGTGAGGAACGCCATTAACAACTCAAACAAACAGCTTGGTGTGTGTGTGTGTGTGTGTGTGTGTGTGTGTGTGTGTGTGTGTGTGTGTGTGTGTGTGTGTGTGCGTGTGGGTGTGCGTGCGTGTGCGTGTGTGTGTGTTTGTCTATGTGCGTGTGTGTGCGTCTGTATGTGTGTTTGTGTGTGTGTGTGTCTGTGTGTGCGTGTGTGTGCGCGTGTGTGTTCGCGCGTGCGTGCGTGCGTGCGTATGTGCACAAACACAAGCTGAAATATATTGTAGCATGCCTTGCTCATGCATTTGAGTTTTCTTGTTCAAATCTTTAAATGTAAAAAATACGATCGACTGAATCGTAAGTCAAATTCCTTTAATGAGTGAAAGCCTGCTATGCACCATGAAATGGATTCAGATACAGATTCCGTTACCACCAGACACACATCTCAATGTCTAACCTTCATGACTTTGAGTGTTTTCCATTGAGGGGCTGTTGCCTTGTTTTTTAATCACATCGAATCCTATTAAAATAAATGAAACTCATTGTCGTTTCAGGATCTTTTTCCAGTTCCCCCCCCCCCCCTCGGTCTGCAGTCCCTCGCCCTTCAGCGCAGAGCCCCCCGGAGACGCCGATGTAATAATAAAATGGAAATGTAATCACCCAGCCCACTCGATTAATTCAAAATGGTAAATATTGTTTAACATCCATTCCTTCGCCGTCGCATGTCTAAGACTAATGGCCAAACGGCGATGTTATTCAAAACATCCAATGCAATCTCCGCCCCGATGGGCCCGCTCTCTCTCCCCCCGGTCGCCCTCTAGTTCAAGCAGTCACACCGCGACGGAATGGGCCCAGCTTCGGCGTTTAACACACGGACCAATTTATTCCTCATTATTTATTAAAGTCGTTACACGCTGGTGGTAATTACCAACCCTCTAATGTGAAGAGGATCTATTCATCTTTTTCTCCCCTGTTTGCAACGAGCGTCGAATGAGGAGGAAAACGGTCGCGGGCTTCCTGACGTTCAACCAATTCGCTGTCTGTTCAAGTTGTAAAACGCGCTCTTTGAATTTTCTTCAACTATGGTACAGTTTATATATTAATATATTCCTCTCTGTTCCTGTTAAGCTCTTTGGATTTTCAGGAAGGTGTTTTAAAATTCCAAGCATATCGTTATTCACCTCAAAGGAGTTGAGTCTCTTACTATTCCTCCAACGTTTGTTAATTCTCTGTTCGCTTTAACAGTCCAACAACACCCCGGGAGTATGCGTTTCCTAGCCTAGGTGGTCCCTGAGGGAGTTGACCCCTGACTCGGCCAGCGTGAACGTCCGACCCACGCTCTAATAACCCGGCTTCACTGCTCATCCCACTCAGGGAGACTCTGGCCCAGTGGCCCAAGGTCTTTTCTGTTCAAGCGGAACCTGGAGAATAATCTGAATCCATCTCCATGATAACACTGTAGAAGAGGTCTGTGCAGTGAGGGGGTGGGGGGGAGAAGTCAACTGAATGTCAGCCAATGAACTGCTTCTTAGAGCCCAGTTTTTTCAAAATAATGCCACTGAAAGGCCACCCAATTCGAAACGCCGGGAACAGGAGAAGCAATGTCGTACCTTCAGATTGGAAAAAGGGAACGACAGCGAGAAGGAATCACAACGGCGGCCGTCGTGTTGTTCCGTTTCCACCCCTGAGATGGGGTCAACTTCTTACCGGAAGCCATAAAGTTCACCCTTTGTGTTTGGGTGCGTTGACAACGCTCCCATTTTGGAAATACCGACCTGTCCAACGTCGGGGCTGTTTAGGAAAACGTGCTTGTTTATTCCTCCATCAGCTGGAGACCCCCCCCACCACTATAGTCTAGTGGGAGGTGTGGCCAGAGGGTTTTGATACCCTGGTACCCCTAAACCGCCAGTAGCAGGGTAATCATACAATTGCATACGTTTCACCTAAAGACTACCTAACTACCTCAGCTGGACGCATGGTACCACCATCACTAAGAGCAAGCAAAGGGTTGATCATCAACGTCACAACACTTCTCTGTTTTGGCCCCGCAGTGGTGGATCGAGCTCCCTGCCGACATCAGGACCGCAGAGTCTCTCATAGTACTTAGCATTGTGTAGCATTTTACCCTCTCTATCTTTTTTGTATAGAGAGAATTGGTGAACCTAGCGATTGTTAGTGCTTGGCACTTGGTTCTAAGAATATCCTCACAGCACCGGCAGCAATATATTGATGCTCTTCTCTATTTGGATAAAATGTTAATGTAAAGAGGCCCATTTGAGTCTGCATTAAGATCTTAGCCAATGTTTTTAAAGCTTTTGAAGTTGAGATTTGAACCGGGATCAATCCATGGCGCTTCTTTGTGACCCTGCCAACTCAAACAAGTTGCTTTGGGGTGATGGGATTTTACTGCTGAGGCTAGAGGTAAGGGAATTTGTTGCTGCTATCATCGATTAGCAGTCCTTCCCATGCTAGCGCTGGCCCGACGTTGTCGGAGGTCAAAGGCCGCTGAAGGAGAGAGAGACAAACAGCGAGCAGAACGGCAGACTTGTTTACTTTGAAGGCGCTAGGAACAGCAGCTGCTTCTCATCGCTGAATCTCTAATTTTCTCGCGGTTGTTGATGACGGGTGCAGGTTTGTTGTGAGTCATGATCAATCAAAAGCACAATTAATACAAAGAAGATTGAATCACACATCTGTTCAGAAAATATACTATTTTTTAAAATAGCCTTAAGAAACACCTTCAATACAGTCTCTGCACTCTCTCAAGTTGATGCGATTCAACTTGATGCCAATGAGATCACATTAACTCAGGTGTGTGTGTTTGTGTGTGTGTGTGTGTGTGTGTGTGTGTGTGTTTGCGTGTGTGCGTGTGTGTGCTTGTGCGCGTGCGTGTGTGTTGTGTGCGTGTGTGCGTGTGTGTGCGTGTGGGTTGTTTGTGTGCGAGTTTGTGTGTGTGGGCTTCAGACTACAAAATCAAATGATTACATCTCAGTTCACTCAAAGCAGAATTTTTATTACCGCCACATAGTTTATGCTGTTTATGTGGTTATTGGTGTTGTGTGTGTGTGTGTGCGTGTGTGTCTGTCTGTCTGTCGGTCTGTGTCAGGGGTCACATCATTATTCGGCAAAACATGCACAGCCCCATGGAACAATCCAAATGAAAAAGCAGTTGAATAATCTAAATCTATCAAAATAGTTTGCTTTGGCAGCGAATAGGAATGTGATTGCATTCATGCAGAGTCATGATTCAGACAAAAAGTCCTGTTTTGCCGTTTTGCTGACTCACTCATCCAGGACGATTTGATTATATGGTGTATTATTAAGGTCATATTATGAGATGATTTTCAACCCATACTTATTCCTTACTCAGGGTTAACCTGTGCTGTGAATACAATGTGGGCATTTGTAGAAAGTAACATTCAATGAAATAGATGTTAAATCCCATAATTACATGCTCTGTACCAAAAGGGAAAAGAAATCTAAGAAAATAAGAGAAGACAGAAAAGCCAAGGCAGGAAAAATACATCAAAAAAAAATAAGACAATGAAAAAAGTGTTTCTTAGGAAAAAAGAGAACATATAGCCACTCAGAAACACAGGGAGTGAGAGTGATCTGGATTGCTATTAAATATGTGTTGTAGTCTCCCTGCATGTCACTTTGCCTGTCTGACCCCTCCACCCCCCTCAGGACAACAATCTGTTATCTGTCTTGTGCTTCTCTGCCTGTCGGCCTCTCTGCATGTCTGGCTGTTTGCATGTCTCTGCCTGTTTATCTTTCTGTCTGTCTGTTCTTCTGTCTCCCTGCCTGGTCGACCTTTCTGTTTGTCAGTATATCTATCCGTCTGCCTTTCTGTATGTCTTTCTCTCTGTCTATCTAAGTCCATCTATAAGCCTGTCTGTCTCTATGTCTGCCTGTCTGTCTGTCTGTCTGTCTGTCTGTCTGTCTGTCTGTCTGTCTGTCTGTGCGGCTCCTGTCTGGCTGCCGGTCCTCAATCTACCCTAAACCCAACCACCTCCTATCTTTACAACTCAACGTTGTCCCATCTCTACTGTATCACCAAACGGTAATCCCGTTTACCGTTCTGCCTGAACCCTGCCATCTGCCTCTCTCTTCAGGGCTTCTCGAGAACAGGGCGGGGGGGTTTAATCGCTGGCTGTAACGGCGCCCCCAACATTTACTAGCAGTGGCAGATGTTGCCTCCTGAACGAGGTGAAGAACAGTGGGCTCTGGACGGCGACTGTGGAGACACCAGACAGCGCTGGACACATTTACACCTGACCTGTTTTCGGACAAGGTGCGTTTATTTATACAGCAACCTTCAGACGCAACGTCTGAGCAGAGTGCTGTACAAATCATATTCCTATCGCATTTGGAGGACGATCAATAAAAGCAAATCGTTTATGGGGATTCAGAACACTTTATGAATCCTGAGGGGAAATTGCTCTGCACAAGCTGGGAAGGACAATGTTAAAAAAAGGCGCGACCCGGGTTCAACCTGGGACCTGTTGACCCGTCCTCGTCATCCCTTCTCCAAACCAGCGTCCATGAGGCACAAAGAAACAGAAACAGATAGATAGTAGACAGTACTGAAGGGACACTCCAAACCACCAAAGTGGGCCAATCGGACGCAGTCCAATCAAACGTACGTACACTGATAGGCCGCCAGTTTAAGAGCTTTGTTCCCACACAGACACTTTGGGAAGTTAGGTGGTCTGAGTTGGCAGTCACCACCACCACCACTCATCCGCAACCCCACCCTCCAGCAGAGCCTTCACCCCAGCCTTCACCTCGGCCTCCGAACCAGCCTCCACCCAACCTCTCCCCGGGCTCCAGCTCAGCCTCCCCCAGCCTCCACCGCCCTCCCCCTGCTCTGTGTTGCATGTCAGCGCCACAGTGGGCTGTAGGCTGAGCGCCCCATGGGGGGGTGGCTGCTCAGTGCCCGTTCTCCTCATATTATCACTTAACTAAGCGACTCACAAAAGTACTCGCTATAAGTAAACATATCAAATTGCCGCAGAGAGCGCATGATTATTTC
>NC_136945.1:21447970-21450470 GCF_949987615.1 Pollachius pollachius | reverse complement strand
ATCTACTCAAACACACACAAAGACCCCAGACACACACAGAGGCACGGGCGCAGGCAGACACACACACACAGGCACGCACGCACACAAACCCAGGCACGGGCACAGACACACACAGGCACACGCACACACATACAAACACACACACACACACAGGCACAGACACAAACACATACACACACACAAACAAACCCAGACAAACACATGCACATACACACACACACCGACACACACTCACACAAAAAGATAGCGCTGAGTACCACTAATCGTTCGGAAGATGACCTCAGAAAGTCTGATTGAATCTATTGAGTCCTTTCTAGTTTTTCTGCTCTTTAAACCCAGATGGTGAGTCTATGCGTGCCTGTGTGCGAGCGTGCAAACCTGCATTTGTGTGTGTTTGTGTCTGTGTATCCGTGTATCAGTGTGTGTGTTTGTGTTCATGTGTCCTGTATCTGGTGTGTGTCGCATATTGTTGCTAATCGATGTTAACAAGTGTTGAGTTAGGAACAGCAGGACGGCAAACCAGCCCCAGCTGTGGGCTTATTAATGACAAAATGGCCGCCTATTAGTTTCAATTCAATTTGCTAATCCGTCGTATTAGCCCTAGCATCTCCCTGGACGTCTGAGGAGAATTAGCATGTTGTCGTTGGTGGAAATACCAGAACCGTGCCAGCGACGTGCCCTGGCTGTTTCCTGTTGTCACGGTTACTCTTATAATCAGAAAAATTTTACTTATTTTATCGATTTATTTATTTAGCCGACGGCGTTACCAAAAGTGATTTACGATAAATTGTCATTAAATTAACAAATGTGCAGGCAGAGGATTCTGATATTCTGCTCATGCAGGCGTACAGGTAGCCTGGGGACATTGTATATCAAACACACTAAACACAGTAATCCACCCATTGCGTCTTTTGATTCATGGGGGTCTGTCGTTGCTTCATCAAGTTTCTGTCTTGAGGGGCTGGAGAACATCAGTGGTTCAAAAGAGAGTCTCATGGTACAGACAAATGGTAGTAGGTTTAATTCCCAATATTCCTGAGCAAAATGCTCCATCTAAAAACATGTGGATTTGCTTTGGTAGATGCTGTTTGGACTGCATTTATATTGCACTTCTCTAACCAGTGGCCACTCAACGTGCATGAATCACCCGTTCATGCACACGTACACACACCGACGGCGGTGTCAGCCATGCTGGTCGACAGCCAGCTCGTCGGATGCAGTGAGGGTGAGGCGTCTCGCTCAAGGACACCTCGACACTCAGCTAGGAGGAGCCGGGGATTGAACTAGCAACCTGCTGGTTACCAGCCAATCCACTCTACCACCTTAGCCCCATGCTGTTTTGGATAAAAAAAGTGAATGCTAAATGACAGATAATAATCTCCTACGTATCTATGTCACCATACAACGTAGGCCTGAGGTCAGCTTTACAACCATTACGTATGTGGTCTACAACAGGTTAGCCTGCTACAGTGGTTAGAAAGTGTGATGGTGTTTCTGAGGGTATTTTGTAGAACTTTCTAGGCTGTATAATGTCATCTGGGGACATTCCAGAATGTTGCCCTGCGCATTGTTTTCCGTTTATTACTTTCCCTTTCAAAGTCTGTGTATGTATGTGTTTGTGTGTGTGTGTGCGTGTGTGCGTGTGTGCGTGTGTGTGTGTGTGTGTGTGTGTGTGTGTGTGTGTGTGTGTGTGTGTGTGTGTGTGTGTGTGCGTGTGCGTGTGCGCAAGAGAGAGTCTGTGTGAGTGTTTGGTTGCTTGTGTATTTCAATGTGCGTGCTTGGGTATGCTTGTTAGAGTATTTGTGTGTGTGTGTGTGTCCGCGCATGTGTGTGTGTGTGTGTGTGTGTGTGTGTGTGCACGTGTGTGACTTCTATTACATGGGTGCTTGTGTATCGGCTACAGCAGTAATCTACCGTGAAGGATGGGCAATTGAACTGGTCATTTTTATGACAGATTGCTATCGACTTCTCCTTCCTAATGTACTGTTACACAAAATAACTCTTCTGAATATAAAAAATATATATATATTTAAACACATAAATAGATAGATATGTATACACATATATAGATACAGATGTATAAGCACTTTATGCATATATATATATATATATATATATATACTCACCCATTTGTAACACATTTATGTTCTTGTGTTTATTCGTCTCTCTGCATCTCTGTTGTGCGCTAATGTCTGCACCACTGTGGTTGTGTGGCTGTCTGAACTTGTGTTATTCCCAAAGCTGCAGACTTCAGACAAACAGTCCATTGTTCCACCAACAGAGTGGGCGGCGCACAATGGGAGACCAAACAGGGGAATGAAAAAAGCTTTGCAAAAATCAATGAAAAGCTCTCTGGTTTTAATAGTTGGTTATATAACAAAAACATATTTGATGAAACAGCCTTTTTGTATGCTAGTTTCCAACAATGCATTCATTCCTTTTTCCTTTCCTCCATTCATTCAAATCAAATCAAATCTGATGTTCGGAGTTCACCTCGACT
>NC_136945.1:21437970-21442970 GCF_949987615.1 Pollachius pollachius | reverse complement strand
ATTTTTTCTCATAAGAGGCAACAGTGATGGTTCGCATGATACAGGCCTACGTGACAAGCCATATTGCACATTTTTACAAGACGCAACAACAAGTGATGTCTTACAAAATCAATTATAACATCATTCACACATTTTGGTGCCTTAAAAACATTTCATACATTTGGTTAGATTAATTTATGCAGTTACTAAAGTGAACGAAGGAAAACGCATTAATGCTTGTCTTTTATATATAAAAACCCCTTGGTACTATGCCTAAATAAGGCACCGGTGAATCGACACACTATGTACTTCTATCTCTAAGGCCTCTATGGCTGCCCCTTACCTAACTCTATCCGTCTTAAGGACACTGATGAATCAACCTTACTTGACAGTGTGTGTGTGTGTGTGTGTGTGTGTGTGTGCCTGTGTTTGTGTGTGAGCGTGTAGTTGTACATGCCTGTGTGCAAGTGTTTGTCTGTGTGTGTGTGTGTGTGTGCGCGTGTGTGTCCGCGTGTGTGTGTGTGTGTGTGTGTGTGTGTGTGTGTGTGTGTGTGTGTGTGTGTGTGTGTGTGTGTGTGTGTGTGTCTGTGTGTGTGTGTGTGTTGGTTAGTGGTTATTGCTGGCTAGGGAGGTTTGGCGGGATGCGTAAGAAGCCATTACTGCCTCAGCATACGTGGAGCAGCCATTCAGCCACACAAGATGGATGTCCCCTCACAACCTGTGGTTCTATAAACCCACTTATTGTGGGTTTTCGAAAAACCCAGTTGTGGGTTTTGTATAAAACCTAGTAATTGTCCGCTTTATACAAAGCCAGTTGTGTGTTTTATATAAGCCCAGTTATTTTGTGTTTAACACAAATCCAGTTTTGTGGGTTTTATATAAACCCAGATATTGTGTTTCTTATACAAAGCAAGTGTTTGTGTGTTTCATTGCAGTGTTTGTGTGTTTCATTGCAGTGTTTGTGTGTATCATTCCAGTGTTTGTGCGTATCATTCCTGTGTTTGTGTGTATCAGTCCAGTGTTTGTGCGTATCATTCCTGTGTTTGTGTGTATCAGTCCAGTGTTTGTGTGTATCATTCCAGTGTTTGTGTGTATCGTTCCAGTGTTTGTGTGTATCATTCCAGTGTGTGTGTACATCATTCCTGTGTTTGCGGTGTTTGCGTGTATCGATCCAGGGTTTGAACGCATCTATCTTTCCAGGGTTAGTGTATTTCACATCACTGTGTGTGTGATTCATTGCCCAGGTGTTGTGTATTTGTTGCCTGCAGCCAGAGCAGCCATCTGTCCTGTAGAAAGACAGCGCATTCGCTCACCGCCACAATCAAAGCTCTCTGTTAGGAGGAACACGGACTCTACCCCTCGGATGTTCAGGAAGTGGGGAGATGGCTCAACAGCATCGAAGGTGCTTTGAGACCGGACTGCGGTCCTCCACTCCAGAAGGAAATACTGTTTACAGATCTCCAGATGTGTAAGAGGTCGAAATGACTTGTCACTGTAACTGTGACAGACTTAGTGTCATAGCTAATGATAAATGGACTTCATTTACTGCATTTATACGGTGCTTTCCTAACCAGTGGCCACTCAAAGCGCTTTACAATACTGCCGAACATTCACCCATTCCTGCACACATTCACACACTGACGGCGGAGTCAGCCACGCAGGGCGACAGCGAGCTCGTCAGGAGCAGTCAGGGCGAGGCGCCTCTCTCAGGGACACCTCGACACTAGGCTAGGAGGAGCCAGGGATCGAACCAGCAACCTTCCGGTTACAAGTCTCTACCGTACGGTACGGTACGGTACGGTAACGTGGCAGCTGGTCGATTGAATGCAATACGATAAACAGTCAACAAGACGCAACCAATACATGTGCATTCACACACCAGTGCTTCCCAGCAGGATGGTATAGGGAGAATGTGAAAAGTCCCAGGGGGGAACTAGCTCCATCTCGTGCATGCTGATAGTTGGTTCTGATCAATAAAGTTTGGAGCAGGAGATGGGGGAAGTTCCACTCACAGCAAGCGGTGGGGCGTTCAGGTCCGTCTGACAGGATGATTGATTCCAGGAGTGACATCATCAGGTTCCAGATGACAGCGTGATAAAGAGTCTCTCCGATTGGATCAGCCTTCAGGCCTGATTGTTATGGATCACACCCCCTCCTCGCTTTGGATACTTTCTCACTTTCACTGTTTTCTGTTTGGAAACTGAGACTTGCATTAACACGTCAACGCACACACACACACACACACACACAGACACACACACACACACACACAGACACACACACACACACACACACAGACACACACACACACACACACAACCACACTCACACACACACACACAAACAAACTCCTGTTAGAAAACTTTTCCTCCGCATCAACAAATCCTCCTCATCTTCCTCACAGATCAGATGTGTGACATGTGTGCGTGTGTTTGTGTGTGTGTGTGTGTGTGTGTGTTTGTTTTTGTACGTGTCTGCATGCGTTCGTCTGTGTGCGTGTGTACGTGCAATGCACACACAGGTGTCGCGGCCCCCTAAAGCTATCCGATGTCTCCATCTGGCTGTTAATCTTCCCCAAAGATCCAAAATGGCCCCCCATGGGCAGCCTGAGAGTGTGTGAGTCCCTGGGAGCTCAGAGCCGTTTCCCCCCCTGCACTCCCTGCATCATTAGTAACCCCTATTGATTAGGCTTCAGGCCCCCGTTCTGACGCAGATGTGGCGATAGGCCCACAACAAGCTTAAGCCATCGCGGAAGTCAATAGCGGCTTTTTATATCGCTGTCCGCGGGGCCCGGCCGAAGAGTGACGCGGACTGCTGTGGACGGAAGGGCCCCCCCGTGAACTCCGAGGGGGCCGGTGTCTACTCTCCCCCTGGATCCTGGGGGTCTCGGTGTCTGCTCCCAGGACCGTTATGGTATCACACCCCTTCTTAAAAGGGCTTCCATTAGAGGGCTCTCTTTGTCCCAGAGTGCACCACCGCCAGGGGCGGCCCGGCTCGCCTCCTGGTCCCGAGAGCTTCACAAGACGCTGGTGCACCCGGGGGTAAGGAAATACGAGGGGCTGGATGGTGAACTGTCCGGGGCTCTGGGGGGGGGGGGGTCGACTCAAAGCTGGAAGGTTGTGGGTTCCATCCCTGAGGTCCGTAGTCTACCTGGAGACTGATGACACCCCTAGCTGCTCCTCGATGACGACTAAGGGACTAAATGGGTGTCTGCCCTATGAGTAAAATGGGGCACGGATTGACATAAAAATGCCATCAAATGTTTAAGTTGCAGGGACGACACAATCACTGACTGTTCTCACTGTCCTTGATGTGTAGAAACACCACAGCACGTTCCCCTTCCGATCCTCCACCCTCCTCCTCCTCCTCCTTCCTCTCCTCCTCCACCTCCCCCCTCATCAGACCCCCTATGGGGGGGGGGCTGGGAGGAGCCAACCCTGGGGGTCAGACTGAGGGACGTGGGGGTCATCGCCGGCAGTGCTTACGGATAAGCGCCCGCCTCACTGTGAGGTCATTAAACGCTCCGAGCCGCGGCCGCGCCGGGGGGTTAGGGAATGGGGGACGGGAGCGGATCGGGACAGAGCAGGGGATTGTGGGAATACGACTCGCACACACACACACACACACACACATATAGACACACACGCGCACGCACAATGACAGAACGTAACACAACACACTGCGATGCGAGGTGTAACAGGACAGGGGAGGGGAGGGGTCAGAGTTTGAATCCCAGTCGAAAGGTTCGGGGTTCGAACCCCGATTGTCCATTGTCGACCTGTCCGCAGTCGCCCTTGAGCAAGACACCTTAACCTAGCCTGACATCGCCAGACTAACAGACTCACTAATACACTCAAACGTGTATCAGCCCGGGAGCTTTCAGTTGGTATTTCGATTTCCAAGGCCAGTTATCAACGCCCAGAGCAGACCACCGGGCGACACGTGACAGCAGCCATCTTGTTTGTTTATGAGGATGGCGCTCCGACGCTTCCCACAGGACTCTCCTCTGTTGTCGTCGTGTTTGGCCCCCGCCCCCCTAGCTAAACTGTTGTGGTTGACCCCGCCCGGGTCAGGTCTGTCTGACCCGAGTGTGCATCCGAGATCAGCCACTGCGCCCCGCACTGCACCCTGGGTAAATTGTTAATGACGAGACTCCGTGTCTGGTACAGAATGCAACAGAAACAACAAAACTCCCTTCAACTCTTAAAAACTGTCTACTTTAACCATATTTTCAGAGTGTTTCTTGCTTGAGGACAGGAAAGTGCTGACAGAGATGGGAGAGCGCTGGGGAATGAGGCCGGAATCAAACCTGTGGTCACTGAAAGGCGATTCCCCCTCACAGGGAACCTGTGATCTCCACACGCTGGTCCGGTTGTGACTGAACATGACTTAAGTCATTTGTGAATCCAGCGTGAAACAATAAAATAGGAAAGTACCAAAACACACACACACACGCACAAACCCAAACACAGACACACACAAACACATACCACACACACACACACACGCATACACACAAACACACACGCACACAAAAACACCTAGACACACACAGACACACAGGAGGAGCTGCGGGCCGTAGTCCTTCATGTTGGGAGCGGGATAGAGACATCTCCACCTTCTGTTTCCCTCTCATTATCTTTCATGTATTCAGCTGATTTCCATGGAGACCGAGATGACTCTCTCTCCCTCAGACCTTGGACCAGGAACACGTGCGTGAGCGTGAGCGAGCGTGCACGAGCACAGCAGCTGGTGAGCTTGGCTACCTGCACATTCACGTGTGCTTACGTCTGCACTCTCTCTGTACTCTCTGCTCTCTCTTTAAGTGTTGAACAGAAACACAGATGTAGAAGTACTGTCCCTGTAGACACATGCGCTGCCCAGACACGCACACACAAATACGCATGCACGCACACACACAAACACCAATATGCATACACACACACACATAAACTCTCACAGGTATGCTCACGCATACACATACACGCGCACAAACACACCCACATCGATAAACAAACACA
>NC_136945.1:21430841-21433341 GCF_949987615.1 Pollachius pollachius | reverse complement strand
TTGAACATCTTGGAAAGTAGTCGAATCAACCTTAGAACACATCTGGGTGGAGGAGGTCAGTGTCTGTTCATAGCGTCAGTAATCGATAATTGAGTGGCGAACGAGACTAATGCCGAACACTAGTGATTCCTACTGCAAACCCCACCAGCTGTGATAAGACTGTGATCAGACTGTGGCGTCCAGCTCATTAAGACAGAAGGTGTGTGTCATCTCTCCGTCTCAAGACATCACATTCATTCTTACGCTCGCTATTGATTGACATAGCGTTAGCATCGGGGTCGGGGACTGGATCAATAACCTCCTTAATAATAACCACTGGGATCATAATCACTGTCACAATACAACTGGATGTCTCCCTGCTGTTCACCCACTGCAGATGGCACAGCAGCAGCGGTCGAATCGATCAGGTTTATAGACCAGGTTGGACTATCTGCTGGAGATTATCTGTGAGTCAGACAAATCTCTGAGCTCGTGTCTGTCCCAACCGTTGGCCAATCTGAAACGTTTGGGGAGACTTTGGACGAGTTTGGGGACAAATCTGTTCGGTGTGTTCAACTAGCAAGTCTGAAAGCGTTGGCGTCTGAGGATCGGAGCCTCTGATTGGTTGTCTGCTGCTTACACACAACCAGCGTATCAGCGAGGTGTGTGGGAGCGGACTAGTCCCACGAGACTAGCGCCACCCGATGTTAGGGAGGCTTCTTGCATCTCGTGCAAGCGCAGAACGTACACCCTACTGTGTCGTTGGCAGAAGACTACTGCCAACGACACAGTAGGGTGTAGTTGGCACTGGCAGACGGTCTTGACCCTCCTCCTGCTCAGACAGATTCCCAGAAGACCAGGCCCTGCTTGGGCCAATCACGACTGGTTATCTAACATGGGCAGGTTTAATACGTTGACTGTACAGACATAAAAATAATAAATAGCCAAGATTGCCGCCACTGATGTGTCCCCACTCACCAGTGTGTTGCTCTGATTGGTTGAAGGTCTTTTTAATTGCGTCCAGAGGTATTTTGGTTGGCAGCGGTTCTTAACGCCCCTTTGAAATCTAACATTAACTAAGAGGTTCCAGACTATGTCCATAGACATCTGTGGATTAATCTAACGACGTCAGGATGATGGATACGGGGTCAGTCTGCTACTGTAAGCTCTTATCAATACTGTTATTCTAGGGCCTGTATTTAAATAATACCCTTTTAACTACATCTTGAACTGTATATCTCTATAGGTATGTCGACGTGTGTCTCTGCGTGTTTGTGTGTGTTTGGGTGTGTGGGTGCGTGTTTGTTTGTGTTGGTGTGAAAATACTGATGAACAACAAGACACTCTCAGCAAAGTTGATTTTTATGTTCTGTTGAGCTATGACTCAGTGTGTGTGTGTGTGTGTGTTTGTTTGGATGATAGTGTATGCATGAGTTTTTTTATGAGAATATCACCGTTTGTTAGTAACAGTGTACGTTTGTGTAAGTGTATCAATGTGTGTGTGTGTGTGTATATATGTACGTACGTAGGAGTGTGTGTGTGTAGTCATAATAATCTCTTCAACAGAGAACATTGTGATCACATCACTTCAAAGAGAAACTCAAAGTCCCACAGCTGTCACTGTGGGCCTGAGTGTGTGTGCACCCTTGTGTATGTGTTTATAAGTCTGTGTGCGTTTGTGTGTGTGTGTGTGTGTGTGTGTGTGTGTGTGTGTGACTCCTGCTACCCACCACTCATGCAACCACCCCTCACTTAGCGCCCACCACCCGGCCAGTGATGAACGGAGCGCGTGAAGACTCTCCAGAAAGTCTGGATCTCAAGGTAAGATAAACTGGCAGGGCAGCAGGCTGGGTTTACCCTCCAGACCAGGACCCTGAGACTCCTCATGAAGAAACAATCTGGGCTGCTGTCTGAAGCATTCTGGGATTGGTTTACACTCCAAAGAAGACCTCTTAAAACTTTCACGAAAAAAAACAATCGTGGCTCCTGTCTCACCACCGGTCCTCCACCTGGAGTCGGGAGAATCACTCTCTGCCGAAGGAAGGAGACCATTTCTATCACTGTGGTGACAATGTTGGTGTGTGTGACGCACACTGACCTATTGGGATTCATCTGCAATTGTAATCAAAATCAGGGCACTAAAAAAATCACATACAGTTATGTCCCTTAAAGGGGATTTCTTTGAAACCAACTATTTCATATCAAATGTTTATTTAGGTCAGGGTTTCTCAACCTTTTTATTACTGAGCCCCAGTAAATATTGCTGAGGCCTGGTGCGGACATTTTGACCATTGTATGCCTGCCTCATCTAATTTAATTAACAGATACTGTAGGACCATTATCAAGAATATAAACTGTTTAATTAACAGACAGTAACAGTCGAAGAGTCTAACAACACGACTGTGATTTACTGTGTAAACATCAAGCCAATAAAGATTAAATATGTTCATCATCCGTTAACAGTAGGAAATAAGCATTATGTTTAAGACTTAATTTCTAAATCTCTGCGTCCCTGTGGTTT